>NC_088790.1:28086654-28389858 GCF_949628265.1 Cloeon dipterum
ATCAACCCCAGAAATCCCTAGTTTTAAAAATAAAGCATTACTCTGGCGGGAAACACTGCTAGCGAGGAAATCCCTTAAATTTAACTCAATTTTTTATTTTGGCTGGCGTGACACGGACGCGTATAATAATTCGGGGGGACGCATGCAGGAAGTTGGCCAACGCATGCACCTACGGCAGCGTGTTTGTATTCACCGACGCAGTATATAGTTTCTGATCTTGCACACCGATGCATGCATAATTCGCCGCTAATTATTCTCACGCGCTCCTCCACACGCGGCGGCACTTTTGAGCTTTAGCGTGCTTCGATTTTAATTGAGCTGGCGCCGAAACAATGCAACACGCTGCTTTTTTTGTTTTCAGTATCCCGAATTCATATATGCATGCATCGCCAAGGCTGTTATTTGCATATTTCTCTATTATCTCAACCTGAAAAGCAGCAGGTGCATTTTTTTTTCGTTTGTGTCTGTGTGTATGCAGCTATTTTCCCCTTATCTTGAATATTTATTTTCTTTTTATGACTCCGCAACGCACAGTTGACGCTCGGTGGGTAATTAAAGCCTGTGTGCTAAATTTAGTTTATTTTATCAGGGCGTGGAAGGATGACGATATATATAAAAGCGCGGCGCCGTTGTATATAGAGATAAATTCCTAGACGAATTGTTGACTTTTGGAAAGCGAGTTAATCCTGTTTGCTGCCCATTTTTGTAAGCACGTCTTAAGATTATTTGCTTCTGAGGTAAATAAAAGTAAAAAAAATGGAAAGGGGGCTCCTCGCCTCAATTTCTACTAGAAAAAAAGCTTGATTGAAAATGAGTTCTAGTAAACGTTAAGTATTGTTAAATTTAAATTTACATTAATTTGCAAAGGTAAGCTTCAATTATTTAATTCCAACAAGTAGGTTTACTCAACGATCTGTCCCAATAGTTGATTTTAATTACAAAATAACAAAATAAATCTCACCTCAATCGGTGGAAATTCTAAACGTCCGAGAAATTCACCTCCAAAGTTTGTGTGCCTTTTTAATTTTCTTCTATCTAATGAAAAAGCGATCAATTTCGCAACAAAGAATTATTTCTTTAGACATGCTCAAAACCAAAAATCAGTCCAGCCATTCGCTGTAAAAACGCCAGAAAAGATTTTTTTATAAATTACAAAAAAATAGTTTTTCACGATTCTACGGCGATTGGCTTAACCGATTTTGGTTTTCAGGACGTCAAAAGAAAATTTATTAAGTGAAGAATGCACTGTGGCAGGATTGAGTCTGAAATCGCAGCGAAAGTGCCTCAAAAATTGAAAGTATGCTTAGAAAGTAGGCTTATACAACTGGTGTATTCATATTTATTTTAAAAGCTTGAAGACCATGGTTTTTGACTTGGAAAAGTCTATTTTGAAGAGCACAAAATAATTAGCAGATGGCCTGAATGTAATTTAAATTGAATGGGGAAGCCGTGAATTAAACAGAGTTTCTGTGAATAAAAATATTAAACTAAGTTAAAAACTCTGGTCTTCAAGCTGCGCCTGTATTTTAATAAAAAAAAATAGTAATTCAGCACATGGTTGCTGAATTTCAATAAAATTCTTTTAGAAGGGCACAGAAACCACGAGAAAATGGCATTTCAAATAAAAATGTGGGAAAATTGAATTTTTTCCTCTTAAGAGCCCTGATTTTCAAATTGTGTTTTATTTTTAAATACTCTTAATTTAGCACAAAATTTTCATTAGAAATTTTATACATAAAACATAAAACGGTGGTTCTTTTAATTGTCGGCCCGGACGCCTCTTGCGGTCAGTGCATGGCAGGCCAAAGAATGTCAAGAGACAATAGGAAATCTTTCAAAATGCTTAAAAATGATGATTCGCACTCTTTTATATAGTTTGAACATCACAAAAGCTCCAAGAAAACTTATCGGTCATTGGTTTTGCACAACCCTTGGTTGTAATCATGCAAACAGTTCCAAAAATTCCGAAAAATGGTTTAAATAATTCTAACGGCAAACTTAAAAGTATATTATTTCTTAAATTCATTTGAAATTAATGCTGCTCGCTGCTGGCCCAACTGGTGTTTTAGGAGGAATTTTGTTAGCTCGCAATGTTGAAAAACAATAAAGATTTTGTTTTCTATTTTAGATTTATATACATTCCCTGTAGTTCATTTATGTATTTCTTCCTTCAACTCCTTTCTCAATGTTATGACGTTATGACCTCTCCAAAATGTATCAATTATCTATTTATTTTTATTTTCTGCATTGATGAAGTAGTAACTAGTATGTCTTTCGTAGGCCCCTCTCGGTCTGCATTCTTCAATAATTTCGGATCAATTGTTTGCTTGGCGGCGCCGCGGATGAGCTCATCGGGGGCAACGTGTGCAAAGCTAGTTGGCGAATTTTAAAATTTATTTTTGCGCTGGCGACCGTGGCGGAGCAGCCCAAATCGAGCGTCGCTTTGAACTTGCCCTTTGCCAATTGTGTTATTGCCGAGAGCGAAAATGTGCGCTCGTAAAAAGGCGGCCTCGTCCTTGGTCCTTGCCGCGAGCCAGCGCGCCCTTTTCAATAACTCGCTATGTGCCATTTTCTAGGCCGCTGTCACACGGTGCGAAGGCGCGAGAAAAGCCAGCCGTGCGCAGTTGACAGCCGAGCAGAACATTTACATTAAACGGACGCCCTCGTCAAATCCGCAGGGCGCGATTCTTATTTTTATCTCTCCGGGGGTTTTCACGGCCCGTTAATGACCGATACACAAACCTTGGGATTCCTTTTTTTATTATTTTAATCTGATGATGATGAGTGATGAGTGATGAGCAGGCGACCTGCCGCGCGCGCGGTCACGTCATCCATTTGCTTGTATTTGTAATTAATGTTCAGATAGCAGGCTTTTGATAGCGGTAATTTTAGAGCAATCAGTGCACCAATTGTACAGAGAAACGAGCAATGCGGCATGTTTCAAATAAAAAAACAGATTATACGTTTTTCACTGATAAGAAAAGACATCAGTAATCTTTAACCTTCTATTTTTCTTCGCTGCTTGTAAATGAAATTTTTTCTTTTGTTTAAGATGGTTTTGCATTGAATTTTGATTCTGATTTTAGTCGATTTTTAAAGCAAAAACCCTCGATATTAAGTTAAAAATGAGTTTTCAATGCTTAAAATTATATTTTTAGCCGTTGGTTGTTGGACTTATGTGAGCTTATGAGAAGGGAAAAAATTGTTCCTCTCCACACGCCAGGGGTTGAAAGGGGTAGAAATGAGCACCTTCTGGGCCCTTTTTTCTTCAGGGGAGATCATGAAGAGCCCATAACGGCGTGGTTTTTTATAATTCTGAAATTAAAAACCCGAGATTTAACGATTAGAAAATGAGCAGAAATCTAAGAATTTGTGTTTTCAGTTTCAGAGTGGAGTTTTTCGAAAAGGGGAGTGAATAAATCCCCACTGAAACATTTTAAAAAGGTCACAACTGCATTTTGGGAATTTTTTCACGAGATTAACATCTTAATTTTTAAACTGGGCCTCATCGTAATCTTGTCAAAATAAAATAATAAAAGGTGACTCGTGCCATTTGGTCTTAAATCATTAAATGAATACCAGATCCAACTGCCCTTTTAAACATTTTGACCACAATACAAAATGATCTACCACCTGTGACGCTTTTTAAAAAAAATTTTAGTAATTCACCAGTTGCATAAACCCTAAGTGTTCGAAGCCGCCAACAGATGGCGCCAACGTAGACTTTCAATTTTAAGGCACTTCCGCTGCGATTTCAGACTCAATCTAGCTACTGTGCATTCTTCAATTAATTTGCTTTTTTTGACGTGCTGAAAACCAAAACCGGATCAGCCAATCGCCGTAGAATCGTGAAAAACTAATTTTTGAAATAAAAAAATCTTTTCCAACGTTTCTGCGGTGAATGGCTGAACCGATTTTAGTTTTCAGCACGTCAAAAAAAGCAAATTAATTAAAAAAAGCAAAATAGCTTTGAAATTGCAGCGGAAATTCCTTAAAACCGCTTAAAACAAATTTTTTAAGAAAGTCTGTGGTTGCTTCAATAACTAAGGGTTTATGCAACTGGTCAATTGTTGCAGAAAAATAAAGATTAAAATTGCAATTAAATGGCTGGTGTTCTCTAAATTCTCTAAATTGTGATTTTATGATTTTTATTGCGCTTGGTTCTATTTCATAAATTTTTTGATTCGTCATTGGAAAAGCTCAATAGATAACAGACTTAAAACTGGCTAAAATTGGATTTTAGAGCGACCATAAAACGGGCGAACAAATTGAAACCCTTACGAAAACTGCGGCAATTTATTGTGGCCATGCGATAAAAGATAATAAAATTCGTTAATTGGTCTAAATTATCTTGTTTTTACAAAATTTTCCTTTATAGCTTTTAACCTCGATTTACTTTATCAAAATCAATTATCTATTTGAAACTTATTATTAATATTTCTTCACTAAATGAGAAAAATGGAGAGTTTGAAAAGTATACATTTTTCTAAAGCTGTGAAGATTTCTTTACATTGCTATACGGCTCAAGGCCCAACGAGATAATAAAAAATAAATAGTGAGAATTGTAAAACAATTCCCAGTTTAACATGGTGATTAGCTGCAATATGTAGCATAATATTTATTTCCAAAAGGCAAATTGAAGGAAAAAAATCAAAGTATACAGTACAGATGTGAAAATTTTGCAGATAAATACTCTCTAAAGCTCCGTAAATTTATACTTCAATTCTGGAAAGCGTCCAAAGTTAATGCTGGAAATTAGAATATCGTCTGCGATTTGCAAATTCAGGTCACAGCCGGCGTTTATATTTTCATTTCAATTTATCGGCAGCTATTAATAGGCGCGGCGGGATTTGTTTTTGCAGGTATGCACTAACAACACTTTTCCGCTTGCGCTAACTTGCGGCAAACAAAGTATGAAAACATTGCGAGAGTGCGTGCATTATCGCGCCTTAAACAAGCGTGCAAAAACAACGCTTTTCTTGTGTCTATTCGCATATAAAAGCAAACACCGCGCGCGCATCATTCTTTCGCAAGCGTTTTCACACGGCAATACACAACTTTTATAATTAAAAGCCGCGACGTGACAACTATTTTTTACTATTATTCCCATGTGTCTTGACTGAGTGAGGCGAAACTGCCGTTTCTTGCATTGTGAATCATCAAAGTGAGCCACATTACTGCTGTTTCACCTGATGCAGCCGCGTTAACTTAGATTTTTAACTGGTTTTACTCGCCAAACTCGTCTCCGGTGGCATTCCTTTTTAATTGATTCCGATCGGATTTCACTCCGAATTATCCAGACGCGCTAAGAAAGGTTAAACTCTCTAATTTTTTTCTCCAAATGCTTGATTGTTTGATGAAACTTTAATCTCAACACACCTGAACCCCCTTCAAACCATGGAGTTGTAACATAAAAGCGATGAGTAGTCATAAATTGTTATTAAAAAACATGAGCTTTCGCATTTGACGTTTGGTGCGGGTGTTTTGGTACGAAAAAAGACACGGCAAAGCGGCAAAATTCACGAAAAGTGCGCCTCCTGGACCGATCTCAGGGTGGAGTACCCTGAAAAAGGTTATCAGGTGGTAGGGCTCGTTTAGACGATTCGTTTGAGGCTTCGTGACTTGAAATCCATCAAGCCGTTGAATTATTACACAATTAAAACGAATTTCGACCCTCAGCGTTTTACCGCTCAATCGAAGGCGTTAATAAAAAAGCAGCGACGGGGCGTCAATATCGTCATAGCCATAAAAAAGGAGGCTTCAGGTGGGGCGACGTGAGGAAGGTCGTTGACCCAGGCGAGGGTGAAAAATCGTCGAATCATCAAATGTGCTCGAAAACGCTGGAAAAAAGCATAAAAAACCGGACGCGAACAAGATCTCAGGTCGGGCTACCCTGAAAAAGGTCATTTGGGTATCGCAGGTAAAAGAAGAAAAGATAATCTATCCAATAAGGGGTCGTGGTTAAGGAAACGATGAGCGGTCGAATTTTAAGAAAAGAAATGCCATTTTGCCGCTGATGGGAAAATGGCCAAAAACGCATTTTTGCAAAGTTTTGACCCTTAAATCTCGGCCGTTAGGCATGGCCCGCGGGTAAAACTTTCTGGCAGTGACTATCAAGTAGAATAATGGAAATTGCTATTATTAAAAGCCCAAAAAATAAACGCGCACCCCTTGATTTTACCCCTCGCGTTTGTCTCGAGACGTAATTCGTTCAAAATTTAAAAAAAATTCATTTATTTTTCTATCGCACCGACGGACTTGAAACTCGGTTTCTTTTGATTTGGTGTCATTTTGAGTGAATTCATAGCAAAAAAATCCCAGTGGAAGTTGAAAATGCCGAAAAATTGTCGCTTTCCATGTTAATCATATGGGGGGTTAGTAAAAAGGCTGATTTTCGGACTTAAAACGCTTATATCTCGGCTTCTTTTAAAGATGTTTTCGAAAATTTATTGTCATAAGACGCGTAATAATGAGTCCTATCACATGAAATCAATTGCAATTCTGGGTAATACCCTGAACCTGAGTTATTCTTGAAAAACACGTTTGGTCTCGCGCAAAACCCCACTCGTCCCTCCATTTTTGAGATAAATGGACGAATTTGGTGTCAAAATACGCGTAGATAAATTCCTCAAAGGAAAAAACTTGTCAATTTTTAATTTCAATCCTTAATTTTTTGCATCCCCTTCAGAAGGTTTTCAGGGTATGTCCAAAAATCAGTCCTTGGAGCAGTGTGATCGGTTGAAAAAAAAAAAATTAGTGCAAGCAAGTTGATTGAACTCGGAATGCTTTTCTTTTTTTGGGCCGATGCGAGGCCGATTTTGGCGTCGATACAGTACACGTGCGCTCGCTCGGTTTGGTTAGCAAACACTTGATAACATTGGCCAATTTGAAGCAATTGACACGTTTCGGACTGGCCGGCCGCGCGCGCATGCACAGCAGACAAACAATTAGTTTAAGACGACGTGTCAAAATTTCCCCTTATGCACACACGTGAATGCCGCGTGTGCGAAACATGGCCAGGTGATAACCATTCGGCAATTATTATCGCGGGAAAAATAATTGCGCGACTGCAAAACACGTAATTCAAAAATTAGTTATCGGATGAGAAAGAAGAGTGTGCAGTGTTTCTTCAACAGCCGACCATCTCGAGATAAAAAAGCATAAAAATATTTTTGTTTATTAGTTCTACATTAAATAAGTTATCGTGTGATGTCCGTCGTTATCGGAAATTTGTTTTGCTCTCGAGCCGCTGTACAAATATATATGTCCAGCGGAATACATTATTATTTGTATGTGTGCACTCTCGGAAATGGTATATGAAAGTATAAGTTTTCTGTTGTTAAATCACGCGAGCAGCAAAGTTGCCGCGACGGAAGCCACAGGTGTGCGTAAATCCAATTAAACTTTGTGCGGATTCCATGGTGCCAATTGTGTTGTGCAATCATTAGCCAGGGTCAAAGGCTGCACAACGGGGATTTCCGACCTTCGCAATGCACTGCGCAAACAAAATCATATAAAAATGAAATTGAAAATCATTTGATTTAAATTGCTGCAGAATGTGAAATTTTCAAACTCTTTAATTTGCTTGGATAAATTTATGCACAGGTAAAAAAAGAAAAGCCACAAAAATCCAACCTTTTTCCTGTTTTAAATATTTTAGAATTTAACCTAATTTTTTTCTGAAACAGAAAAACAAATTTTACAGCCGCTCTAAATTTTCATATCTCCATTTTTTGGCTCCTACGTTGCAATGTGAAAACCCTCCCTCCCTCCCAAAAGAGAAACCTCCCCAATCGCGAACACAAAGCATATACCTTTCTCTCACCTCTGCTTCTTTGTAAAATGGGAAAAACGGAGACATAGGACCTTTAAGGCGTGAAAGAAGCAACCATTCAGGGGAGGAGTTTAAGGGATTAAGAACACCTTTGAGCCTTATTTGAGCTGGTCATTTTTATGCAGCAAAACAGTGAAGTGCGTCTTCATATTTTTCTCTGTTCGCCATCCCCCATCAGCCATCTTGCATTTTCCCCCTAAATTTAAACTTCTTGTTGAAAAACTAAGAATAATACACATTTTTTTTTCATAAATAAATTTTAGCAAAGAATTATCTTATATTATTGACGTTTCCGAAAGTAGATGAGGGTCAAAATTCGTGAATATTTTTTCTCTAATTATTCTGGTAACGGATTTTCACTATTTAATGTCTGGTTGGAAAAATGATTTTCGCCAATGAAATTTCGAGCGAATATTTAAATTTTTTAAAACTGATTCAAAATCTTAAATAGAGTAATCAAAATCTGAATAAAAATTAAAATTCTTCAGTCTTGCAAGTAAATACCAAATTGCCACCCAAAAAAAAAATGTTTTTTAAATCCATTTTTTATTAACAAATTAATTAAATAAAATAAAAAGTCTTTTAATTTATGCATTCTCCTCCAGATCGCATATAAAAAATACAAAATGGAGACATTTGTTGTTTTTTTTAGAGATTTTTCCCATGGAAGAAAGTAAAAGAAAGTGGTAAACTCTCAGTTTCAGCAAACACCTGTCGATCCCCGGCTTTCATCCCCTAGCTCAATACCCTGAGGCATTTCACTTGTCAGAGTCAGGTATCGCTGGCGCAGGTACTGCATGAGGCAGCTGTAAAAATTATCTTTGTTGGGAGCGTTCCTGTTCAGCGAAAAGTAGCTTTAACAGGTTGTTTGTTAGGATATCACACTACTCTTTTGAGCATTAAAAAGCTTTCGTACAAAGCAAACCAATCTGTCACGCTTTATTGAGGGTTTTCTTGCAGCCACCCCAAATGGACAAAATAGCCTTGACAATCAGTGTATAGAAATGATACCTTTTGACAGCTGCAGGGAAGCGAAAAAAAAATACGTCAGAAGATTTCTCCGGATAACACCAATGTCCTGCTTTATTTTTGGAAATGGCCATGCTCTATTTAGAATTAAATTGTGTGTCTGTCTGTCTGTCAATGCCCAAGAATGATGAATGAGGGATTTTGGGGACGTGTGTCCAAAGCCGCTGGAATCGATGGGGGGCCATGAAAATTGCGTCATCCCCCAGCAGGGTTGGGTGTCATAGGCGCGAATACAAAAAAAAGTAAAACCAACTAATACGCGCGCATGTGTGTATCCCGGGGTTGTCAAACAGAAGCAGAGGGGGCGGAATTGGCCGGCCTATTTTGTTGGAGCAGAAGGATTTCGAGCTGAGGACCCGTAAAACCGGAGTTAGAAAATTTTAAATGGGGAAAACATGATTTTGGACCTTTTTAATTCTGTTTACGGGTCCTAAAGGACTCCAACGGGTCTCATTCGATGCTCCTAGACAAATTCTACTAGGCTGAGTTTGATTTACGTAAATTTGGTTAATTTATGAATTTTTAAGTACATTAATTTTCAATAAAATTTGATTTTTGGCTACAAGACTTTTTTGTTTGATTTCACAATTCCCTTGGACATTACATTGCATTAAATTAATTAATAAAGTAAATTTTAATGAATATTTGGATCCCTTCGGTTAATTTATAGCCAGTTTTATTTGGGTTTTGATTAAAAAAAATTGTTTTAGGCAAAATAATTAATTTATACATTGAAATTGTCTCATTTACCATTTTATTTAACCGAACACGCAGCCTCACATATAATTTAATATTAAATTTTTCACTCTTTCCTCGTCCCTAGCATTTACTGATTTATTTTCGTCCACTATATTTCTGATCATTCATCGTTTCCCGCAGTGTCATTCGATTCTATGTTATATAAAAGCGGCTTGGACACGTCTGCAAAGTGCAGCTGTTTGCTCGCTCGCTCGCTCGCGGTCTGCGGTGTCCGCCTGTATAGCTCTCAACAACGTAGTACAAGAGTAATAAATCTCTTGCAAATAGACGTGTGCAATTGAAGCGATTAATATTTGCCGTCGCCGCGCGCGAGCAAACGTCACGCCGCCGTCGCAGCAGCAGCAGCAGCACGACATGAAAATAGACTGGCGTTTGTCTGTGTCTACTTAACAATGGAGATAATTCGCTCTTGGGCGCGGCCGGGTTGCATTTATATTACTCTCATAATTGCATTAATTATCAACCTCTGTCTGTCGGCTTGGCAAATGGCACAAAATAATTCTAAATCTCGGGCGCCATTGCTCTCTCGATTTATTTTTCGCCTTTTGCAACATCGCGCGCATCGCTGACGCAGGTTCCTTTTAAGCTCGCGCTGCTATTTTCGCTCTTTGATATAATCACGCAGAGTTAATTTTATATATATTTTTAAATTAAAAGGCTTCGAGAAACGTGACTGTTTGTTTTGTAACTCGCTGCACTCATATTTTTTAATCCGATTATTTCTTGCTGCTGCTAAAAGGGGGGTGTTACGTGTATATGTGAGAAAATAATTTTTTAACATTCATGAAAGGAGAAGGCTTATCGGAAATCTGAACATGGAAATATATGGCGATCACGTTTACCCAGTGAATTATGCAAATTAATGCGTTTACTGCCTTGCGAAACACAGCTGCTAAATTAATTATGCTGTGTGTGCAGCTAAACTGCTCTGCTTTTCCTCCACTTTCATCGATGCGCATTCTGATGTGAATTTTGCAAAGGGGAAACGCAGATTTCCAAGGGATTTTCGGATTGAATTGGGCCAGTTTTTTTTTGCTCTTTTTATCCCTGTCCGAGGACCGGAGGACCGGGAAGGGCGCGCACTGCACTAGCACGAATGCTGAAACCCTGGTGCCAATAACACCGGGAACGGATAACATGGGCGCACCAGGCCGCACAGGGACCCAGCCCTGCACTCAAGGGCCACTTGCCTCCGCACCGAGGACTGCATTGAAACGCTAGACTTTCGTCCCGTGAAGCCAAATCACGCATGCTGGAAAGGTGCAAACCAGCAAGTAGCGAGTCGGCGCCGGTGCGCCTCCCAGCCCGTTGAGCAATTTGAGCAATTCGAGTCACTAAACTAACCACTTTTTGCCATTTCTGCCGGCGACTCTTGATGACATAAACTTCCACATCGCGTGCAGTTTTACAATTAAAGACATTTTTACCTTCCGAACGTTTCCGCATCATTTGTGTGTTCTCCTGCGGCATCATTATGGATAGAAGGCTGTATAAACAAGTTGGTTTCTCCAAATCCTAAAATGAAAACAAGGTTTCCTGTATTAAAAAGTGCATGTGTAAAGACAGCACCACAAGTCTACCAATTTCGTGAGATGCAGCCTAGAATTCATGAGCTGGGAACAAGTGTCCCAATAACTAGAGTTTTTTTTTTTAATTTTAAAAAGCAGCCAAGTGAAACGTTAACATATCATTGTACATTTTGGAATTGTATTAACAGGTCTGTGTAAAATCGATAATATAGATTTGATTTAATTGTATTTTGAGATAAACTCAACAGGCTCTCCCGGTTGGGGGCTGAGAAATCTTTACTTTTTTTCTTTAGATTAATGGTCTGCGCTTTAGCCGTTCGTTTCACCCAGCTTTCTTTTTGTTGTTCACTAAACTTAGAGTCGATTCCAAGAGCATGTGGGAACAAATGTATTTTCTCCTGGCACTATATTAGGCTGTTATTGTATTTCTTGTCATTTGTCAAGATGCTTTTAGCTCTGATTTGGGTCGGCCACCAAGAAAAGCTGCTTTTGTTGTTTTTCTGTGAGCTCCTTTTGAAATACCGCATTATTATACCTTCTTAAAAATATGATTTCCAATTTTCTGTAGAAATTCTATAAAATGCTATATGCCACTCACTTCATTTTATTTTTGAAAAAATCAGTAAAATGGTATATTCTTTAATCTCTGCACTGTATCAAACGATTTAAAGAGGAATGATACTGGAAAAGCCTGGAAAATGCTTGTTGCCAGTGCATAAATTCGTCCCTGAAGATTTAGTTAAAGCCTAAATTGACCTAAGAAGCGCTGTAATTTTTTGAGAAAATTGGCTGGAAAGTTACCGTGCTTTTCAAATGGTAATGGCTGTCTCCTTGCTTGAAATCCGATTTAATTTCCAAACCAAGAGCTTCCCCAATTAGTGGCATACACCGTTGGACAGATCTCGACGAGAGGAATCGAAATATGCCAAAAAAATATGTTCAAGCACTCAAAATTTGGGAGAAAATTGACAAAATTGGAATTTTTACTGTAGGAAGGCCCTTTTTATTATTGCAAATTGTTGAACAAATTGTTTATCGGTCAATTGTTTAAGGCATCCAACAATTTAAATAATTTTCAATTGTTGCCCAGTATCATTCCACTTTAAATTGTCTTGGTCGATTGTTGCGAATATCTGCAACACAGCTAAACCAAAATAATACATGATTAGTGCCCTCCGCCCCCTTTTAGCTTACAGCCCGCAGAGCTGAAGCAACTTCTCGGCCTAACGGAGGCCTCTGGCTGCCGCCGAGTCATCCCTCTAACTCACCGTCGCGACGGCAGTTTGGTCCACGTGCGTGCCAAAGTTAATGCTTTAAGTTAAACAGTACTCGCTTGTAGTTTAAGGAAAATTAAATAAAGGCCAATTTTATACGTAAAACGTTGTGGTTTTTGGGTATAGTGGCCGCCGGAGCGGCCGCGCTTTAGATCTGCAGGCGCATGTTGGGGAAAATCAGGCTGAGTCATGGATCAAATTAAAGCTTAGAATCTTTCTGAGCTTTCAGACGTCACGGGACAAAATCAAGCAATTCCAATCCAGTTTAACCTTACAAATAACCATTTAAAAAGCATCTAATAATAATCAGTTTAAAACTTTCTGCTCTGCCGCATAGGGTATGAGCGCATCAGGTCCCAAAAACACAGGTGAGGGCGAGCGAAATTTGGCTCGAATCGCGGCAGAGGAAAATGCTGAAACGCTGGAGGATTGTCCTTAAAGGTGCTGGAAATTTGTCGTTCCGCTATTTCAGTCGTCACTTAAAGGACAACAATTAAAAATAATTTGAATTGTTGGATGCCATAAACAATTGCTCGATTAAAAATTTGTTCAACAATTTGCAATAATAAAAAGGGCCTTCCTACAGTAAAAATTCAAATTTTGCCAATTTTCTCCAAAAATTACAGTGCTTGAACATATTTTCTTGGCATATTCCGATTCCTCTCGTCGAGATCAGTCCAACGGTGTATTAGGGAAACTCTTGGTTTTTAAATTAAATCGGATTTCAAGTAAGGAGATAGCCTTTACCATTTGAAAAGCACGGTAACTTTCCAGCCAATTTTCTCAAAAAATTACAGCGCTACTTAGGTCAATTTAGGCTTTAACTGAATCCTAAGGGGCGAGTTCATGCATTGGCAACAAGCATTTTCCAGGCTTTTGCAGTATCATTCCTCTTTAAATCAACCACCTTGAACTCTTTTTGATATAGAAAATTGATTCTAATTAAAAAATTTCATTCCTAAAAAATTTTATTGATCATTTTACAGTCCAAAAATCCAAGCAATTTCTATTATTGGAACAAAAAGGCGCCCCGTTATAAAATGTGTCCAATTTGTCATATTTTTGTTTTAAATAAAATCATTTCTGTCTTAATATAACATCAACCCAGCATCCCTTTTTTATTTACTACAGGACTAAACTAAACACACACATTTACCTCAAATTGCCTTTGTCCTAAAGTAAAAATATATTTTTTTGCCTCATTGTGAGGCGAGAGAAACTTATTAAGAAAAATTTTTACGTGGAAGTTAAGCAACAAAAGATGTAGAAAGCTGACAAAGAAAAATTTATTATATACCCGGAAAATATGTTACTAAATCCTGAAAATGTCTTTCAATTTATAGACCGCCCATCTCTCTCCGAACCATAAATTTTCCCCTCGCCTTTTCTGCTTCATTCGACCCCATTTTGGATATGTATTCAGGATTTCGTCAGAAACAGTCACCTTTTGTTAAAGCCAAACGTCGCGCATGAAAAAAAAATCAAATAATGACGGCGCGTCCTTCATCCTTCAACTGTCAACGCGTCTAATATATTAGGTTCGCCACGGGCCAGAAGGTCGTTCTTTCGACAATGCATTTGGCGGTTCACATAGTTCAGGCTGGGGCGTCGATCCGGACCGGTCTGGATATACATATATGCATCTCGTGAAAGGTCAATTAGGATGCGCGAGCCGCTCAATTGGACTCAATTGACGCTCCTTTTCTTTCTCACTCCACTCCACTGTGTGATGGAGTGTATTTTTAGCAGCCGTTCTAATTTATTTTTTCCAACTCGCTTCGGTGCGTTATTTTCTTCTCGGTGGCTGGGCTGGGCTGGGCTGGCCTCTGCCCAATCGCCGCCCGCAGTCACGTGCGTGGAAATTTTCCATTCATCTCGCGGACAGCATCACTCACTCGCTTCGCATCGCCAAAGAGCGTGGCTCGAAAATCAAGCAGCAGCAGCAGCAGTCCGGCGCACTCAATTTCAATTCTGGCCGTGCCAAAGAGAAAGGCAGCTGCGCTTTATTTATTTTTTATAGTATATACTCCTGCTGCTGCTGCCGCCGTCGTCCGCGATTATTGATATTCCATCTGCGTGACTCGACTCCACCGCTTCCTAATCAGGTTTCTGTATTTTGGGTCAAAAAAGATGCTATAAAAGTACGTCATGAGTTCTAGATGATTTTTAGGTGCAAATAGACACGGTTTTAATCATAGACACTTTTTTGATTAAAGTGGCTTTTCTACAAAAACAACTGCCAAGTTTTATGTATTTAATGTATTAAATTGACCAGTTGCATAAACCCTTAGTTATTGAAGTCGCCAATAGATGGCGCAACCACAGACTTTCTTAAAAATTTTGTTTTAAGCGGTTTTAAGGCATTTCCGCTGCGATTTCAGACTCAATCTAGCTACTGTGCATTCTTCAATTAATTTGCTATTTTTAGACGTGCTGAAAACCAAAATCGGTTCAGCCATTCGCCGTAGAAACGTTGGAAAAGATTTTATTATTTCAAAAAATAGTTTTTCACGATTCTACGGCGATTGGCTGAACCGATTTTGGTTTTCAGCACGTCAAAAATTAGCAAATTAATTGAAGAATGCACAGTAGCTAGATTGAGTCTGAAATCGCAGCGGAAGTGCCTTAAAAGCGAAAGTCTATGGTGGCGCCATCTGTTGGCGGCTTCGAACACTTAGGGCTTATGCAACTGGTGAATTGAATCAAATAAGTGAAATAATAAAATTTATCATTTTTATTCTCCTTTAAAACTGCAACGTTTATAAAGTTAATAAAACTTATTATTAAAATATTTTTTATATGAATTGACGGCTATTTTAATAGTTAATTTTATTAATTATATATCATTTTTTGTTATCTTTTATTTTATAATAATTTTCCTGCTATAGAAACGACTAATTTAATGAGCACAAGTCTTAATTTACCAGTTGTTTGGCAAGTTTGACTTCAAGTAGTATCATTATTTCTTAGCTGGATATCTATACACCCCACCCCAAAAATATAAAAAACTGTCGAAATATAAATAAAAATACCAACAAAAACTTACATCTTCATAGATTTAGAAAGATAATTTGACTTAAACCCTCATAAAAACAATTTAAATTGCGAGAAAAATTTCATGCCACGTGGCACTTCCCCTTCAACTTGTCGTTGATTTTAAGACGGCTTTTGGCTGTCTTTAAGACGAGTTAGAGCATTTTGGCTTTTTCAAACGGTTAAGTGAGGCTGATTTACAATTGCATGGCTCATATTATGCTCTCTTGACCTATTACGGTGGTTCGACTACAAAAAACGCCTTCTTTTTAATTTTTTCTTTAACCTGGCCAAAAGCCCACCCCTGGGACTTCAGAAGGGGCGGATCTCTGCTCCCTCTACAACCTCGATCCAGTCTAAAATAATTAGAATTAACCAAACTTTGATCGAATTTGACTGAATCTAAATAAAATAAAAAAAATAATGTCACTGGATTCCTGCTGAAAAGATTCCAGACGCCTCTTGAAATTCAGTATTTCATTTATGTAATAGACGTTTTGATTTCCTCCCTTAAACTGCTCTAAACTCCACCCCTATAAGAAACGTCTTAAGATATAGTAAATTCTGCGTTCTTTCTGAGAAGAGTTTGGTTCTGATTGGCTGCCGATTCCCCTCTATACTTCCCACGTGGCGGGTGAATTTTCCCTCCCCTACTAGTCCAAGAGCCAATCAGAGCGTTTATTTGCGTAAAATCTTAACTTTTATCAAAAAAGGGGTGGATTTTAGAAATTTAATTAAATAAAACGAAATTAATAAAACTGTTAAACATGCAGGGTGTAATTTTTTCCCCATCACTTTTTACACTCGTCATAATTATATTTATGCCTAAATAAGCGCATTTTGAAAAAAGGGAGAGAGTAAAAGAGAAAGAAATGATAAAAATTACTCGTCTCTGTTTAAATAATTTACTTGTCCATTCCGTCAAAAGCCAATAAATCCAATACAACGTGTATATAAAAGATGCTTTAGATAAAAGTGAATAAGAATAAATATCAAGATCTTGACTGGTTTTAATTTGCTTTCAAGCAGCGGGGGCCAGATGTAGGATAAAATTGGCTCGCACTGCGCAGATGCAAGATGGCGTGTAAATGTGGGAACCAAAAAGCTCTCTTTGGATTGCCGTACGAGTTTCAAGAGTTGGCTTTTACGATCCAAAAGACACAATTAGTTAAGAGGAATGCAAATTATCCGTCACAATATTGACCAAAACTTGCTTATTTTCGCGTGACCATTTTTTCGCGCCATATCTGCGCGTCACACGAATCTGGCCCCCGCTCCTTTCAAGCTATACACTGCGGATATGAAGCGCAAAAACTTGTTAGTATATATATATATAGGGGTTCATGATCTGAGTGAACCAAACTGCTTGATTGGCTGCCATAAATCTATAGAAAAAGGAAAGCAGTCCCTTGTGCATGATTTTCGGGCAGAACTGATTGTGAAGTGCAATATAACATAACGATGCAAAAAGCGGTCGATATTCTCGGGGCGAAAACGAAAATTGGCGCTGTTGCTATACACACGTAGCGTTGGTTTTTCGTAATGCTGTTTCGTTCATCGCTGGTCGGTCGGTCGGTCGGCCGCGGCCGCGCAGTCGACCATAACGGCCGCGAAGAGCGCAAGAAAAAAATGTTGGCATTATTTTTATGTGCCGTCAGATGCAAAGGGAACATATTACATATATAAAAACGACCATCATCATCATTGTTGATGCGTGCATGCCGAGCTAGCGCGATAAAAAGGCTAATAATGCGTCTCCGCCGCCGCGAGATGAGTCACAGAGCACTTTTTCTTCCCTTGGCGCGGCGAAAGGTCGTAAAAAGCAGTCAAATCTCGGCGGCTGTACACTTTAGTGCAAAGCAAACATTTCTCTCGCCAGTAATTACATACGGAGCGGGCTGCTTGATTACAAACTGGACAAAAAACAAAGAGTGCCCACACATTTCCGAATTGGAGGTCGAGACAGCAGAGCCTTTATAAACACACTTTAATCTCTTTCGAGGAAGTAGTATGAAGAACTTGTCAAGTGATGAACAAACAAAACTCACGGTAATGCGACACGAGCCAAAGTATAAAGTCAACATGGATTTTTTACTGATTCGACCTTGTGAAGACTATGCAATGTACGAGAAGTGAAGTGGCATATGAATACATTTAAAACAACAATCAACTAACAGAAATTAAGTATTTTTTAAAAATTTTAAACGCAGAGAAATGTAAAAAACGCATAATCACTATCTTATCTAGACTTCAAAATAAAAACAAAAGGCAAATTTTATCAAAGGGAGCGAGATACGACGAAAAGAAGCCTAGAATTGAGTTTCTCCAGGCAAACGAAACCAAGAACAATCATTTCTGGCCAATGAACTCGAAATTCCCGCCCTAGTTGGCGCAGGAGGTGTGTTTTCCAGCCCCTAAACATGATCCCAGATATTCAGAACTAACAATTATCCACCCAATTTGGGTCAGAGCCACTCGAATTCGTACCAATGTTAAGGAACCTAATTATCAGGGGTCAAAAACCCTGAAATCTCTCACTTAAGTGCATAAGGGAGGTTTACGTCGGTCACGTGCGCATGTTGCTGATCAGGTGAGCGGAATGAAGAGGGGAGGACACCCCCTGAAGCGCATGTGTGACACAATAAGCATTGTTAGAAAATTGGGGCCCTCCATGATTACAATGGTGTCGCGCAGTAGGCGTTCTCTCTTTGTTCCGTTCATCTTACCCTGAAATACTTATCAGGGCTGGTCTTAAAAGCAAAAAATAGCGATGAACTTGATCAGCATGATTAATTTTTACTAGTACATTACTAATTAATGATGAATAATTTTTATTGGTAAATGATAACTCTTGGGCTCGGGAGTAAATTAAATAAAATTTTAAATTGTCCCTAAATTCAGAATAAAAAAGAATAAATAAAAATTAGCAAATATTTTGTTTCACAGGTTATACAAATTATATATTTTCCTGAATAATTGAAAATTACTAAGCCGTTCCTTGGGCATGGCCTGGAACTGCCTTTCGTTAAAAAAAAAACAATTTCTTAGAGAGCTCTGTTCGGTCTGTTCAATAAAAAATATACATGCCCTCTTTAAATTTCGAAACTTCCTGGAAAGCGCTGTTAGGGAGATTAAGAAAATGATCTTAAGCAGCATGAATAAATTAACGACACGGAGCTAATTGTGGAATTAATTATAATTTCCGTCGGCCCAGGGGCCAGAAGCGTTTTCAGCCTCGCGCTTTTTCACGACAGGCGTATAATTTAAAGCCGGGCTGCGAGTTTCTTACAGATTGTAAATCTAATTATACTGCTCCCGCCGAGCACGTGTAATTAGGCCCCGTTTATGACTGCCTCGAGTATCATTTTTTCCCCCGAATTTACTGCATCGCAGCTCCTGCTCTTTAACGCCGGGGATGACCAGAGGGCGGAGACCGAAATTGCTGACAACCAGAATAACCGAAAATTGCGGCTATTTTTTGCTCGGCATAAAATTAAACAGAAGATGTTTACGATCTCACAACAGTGTTTGTTGTGGTTTTGCTTTTGCACACTGACACCGGGCCTATTATTATTTAGAAGAGTACAGTTGGCGCTCGAAACACATTTCGACATCAAAGAAAAAAAGAAAGCTGGCTCTATTTTGAACTGCGAGCGCGCGCGTATTAGCATTTTGTTTTTCTGCTCGGCGGCCTTGAAAAAAATAATTAAAAACACTCCCCCGAAATTTACAACTAGGTATAGCGTGGCCTTGAAATCTGGTTTTTCCCGGTTCGATTTTTTCACTGTGTCAAAAGGAAACTGCTTTTTTCCGATCCACGTCCGTAGGCTTGATTATTTTTATTGATATCAGCAGAGCATCATCATTTTTGTACATATGTGTTTTGCTTTTTTTTTCCTCTCTCTCTCTCCAACTCGCTGCGATACACACAATGAGAAGGAAGGAAGCGGTCAAACCAGTTTTCTGCTGCTGGGCTGGAGCCGCGCGCTGTCAAATCCGAGGGAATCATCTCTCTCTACGCGCTTGGTACATAGAGGAACGAACACGGAAAAAAAGTGATGCAAAAAGTCTGTCGGATTTATGGCTTGCCCGCGCATTTTAATATCGTGGAACGGGTTTCTCTTCCTAAAAACTGGCTCGGCTTTTCAATCTGCTTGGCCCAAAAAGTCGAACGACCATTGTTCCCATTTCGCAGTGTTCAGTGAATTTATTTGCATCATTGATTCAATACTCGCAGAGCTGCTGGGAATTCGAGACCACCAAATTTTTTTCACAATTTTCCCGTTGAATGATTTTGTTTGTTTGTTTTCTAACAAAAAATAAGGAATTGCGCTGGAAATTTTATATTAATTTATATTGCTCAACTCTGCAGCGAATTGCCCAGAAAATATTGGATTCTTTAATTGTGACATCAAAGAAAAATTTCCTTACCAGTTCTTACAGTTTAAAAGTCAATTACTATCTTCTAAAAGACCTTGAGGGCCAAGAAAAATTCCAAGTTGTTTTTATTTACGTCGGAAATGATTGGAATTCGACCTTTAAGCTTAACATCGTGTGGGATACACTGCAGACCCCTTTGAAACGGAAATGTTTAATTTCTGTAACAATCAATTAAATTAATAAATAATTGTTTTTGAGGTGTAATTAGTTTACTTTGTCATAAATAATTAAAAATCCTACTGTCCTGGTCACATTGTCATATTTTTTGATAAATGAAAAAGGAGTTTGGGAGAGCTATTAATTTAAAAACATTTGTTAATAGATTAAAATTTTAAATTAGTGTTATATTTGTTTAAAAATTATTTGTAGGCAAAAAATAAAATCGATATTCAGAGAGAAAAATCAAAAAGAAAACCTTGTTAATATTACTGTTTATTGCTCATTTAAAGAGGAATGATAGTGCGAAAGCCTGGAAAATGCTTGTTGCCATAATGCATAAACTCGTCCCTTAGGATTCAGTTAAGGCCTAAATTGACCTAAGAAGCAGTGTAATTTTTTGAGAAAATTTGCTGGAAAGTTAAAGTGCTTTTCAAATGGTAATGGCTGTCTCCTTACTTGAAATCCGATTTAATTTCAAAACCAAGAGTTTCCCCAATAAGTGGCATACACCGTTGGACAGATCTCGACGAGAGGAATCGGAATATGCCAAGAAAATATGTTCAAGCACTGTACATTTTGGAGAAAATTGGCAAAGTTTGAATTTTTACTGTAGGAAGGTCCTCTTTTACTATTGCAAATTGTTGATCAAATTGTTTATCGATCAATCGTTTATGGCATCAACAATTCAAAATTATTTTCAATTGTTGCCCTGTATCATTCCGCTTTTAATAAACGTAATCTGTTGCGGATCGCTTTTATTCAGAGTTTTTATCCAGATTTTATCATTTTTTTTTAATATTTTGCTGCTACATAGAAGACAAAAAAACCACACTCCTCGTTCGTCTCGTTGTCACGCAATTAGGCAGAAGCTCCACAGAGTCACAGTCAAAAACACTCCAAGCACTGTTGAAGGAGTGGTGCCGTAGAGAAATTTCAAAGCCTTGAGCCTTGTTTGTCTGCAGAAAGACACTATTTGCCTTGAATTTATTTTCTTGTGTTTGCTATAGCAAAATGTGCGGTCAACGATGACTCACTGCCGAGTTTATTTACACCAATTCACACAGTTTCGGTGCTTTAGAAAACAATCTATGTTTTCGCCACATTATTTGCCACGCGAGAAGCCAACTTACAAATTTTCACTTTCGCTGTTTGTTGGTGTTGGTGCGGCGGCCGGCTAAAGGCTTGACGGACGGCGACAAGGAGCCGGCATTGTGTGCGCGTCGTGTATGTACTACTACACACTGCAAAAAGTGCTCCTCCCGGCTTCATGTACATACGTATATTACATACACACACACACACACACACGCGGCGGACGCGAGTTGGCTCTGGCCCGAGAGCTTCTCAGATGCAGCGCAGCATTTATTATATATTGAAAGCCGCCCGCTCGCTCGTTCGCTCGCTCGCTCGCCTGCGCCTGGCAACAGAAAAGCAGAGAGAATAATAATAATCGTCATCGTCGCTTTGATCCACGCCACCGAGGGGGATGAATAAACTGATTGAGCGAAAATGCTGCTGCACTTCCATTCAAGCCGGCCTTTTGCTTCCACCGAAATTAATGCGCTTTGTTGCTGGGCGAACGGACTGGCACCATTATCCGCGCCTCGCGAGTCGCGACCCACGTCTCTTTTTTCTCTCGCGAGCGAGCGCCCTGCGGTGCGCACGTAGGCCGCAGGAAACGAAAACCGGCTGAAAATTGAAATTTCGATAAGATGTGAGTGAGGTTGACCGCCGACCATAGGCGAAAGACTGACTCAGACAGATTTTGTGGTGAAATTTTGGCATTAAATTTAAACACGTGCTCAAGTAATTCGAATCACATCCGAAATTCCCTATAAATCCAAGTTATATAGAACAAAATCCACCCCTGCGTGAGTGGTAAATATTTGTTAACCATGGGAAACTCTTCTTCCGTCCACTGGCGAGCAAGAAATCTTTCAAAAAATATTTTTAATAAAATCAAATATTAACAGGACCTAAATGGAATCTCTTATGGTCATGTAGAATTCTCAGGGCCTTATCATGACTTCCTGACTCCATCTTGACGCTTAAAATAATTAAATTTGCCAAATGTAACAAATTTACGTGTTGTTTTATAGGTCTTTGAACAAATTTTGAGTTTAAATTTGAAATTGCTATTATTTTAAATTACTCATTTAGCTGAAGCAATTTTTAAAAATTAATGGAGTAAACGTTGGCGACAGATTTATCGGTTTAACTTGATATTAGGATGAGTATCCGTTCATAAAATATACAAATGTGAAAAAAGGCGGTAAAAAACGTGAAATTTAAAAATTTGAAGTGAAATTTTTGCAAATATCCCAATTAAAACTAGAAATTTTAATTAAATTTAAACTAAATTACAATATTTGCCATGGAAAATCCCCAAATTAAATAAAAAATATTAAAACAGTTTACCAAATCCCCTTAAAAACAAAATTTAAATAGAAATATTTTCAATTTTCAAAATTAGATCAATCCAAACGTTTTTTAGAGGCTGTATTAGGTGAACCGAGATTAAATACGTCCTCCAAAATGTTGACTTAACGTTTTTTTGTGCACATAAATAGTTTTGAAAAACTCCCTCCTAATTAAACATAAAAAACACAACGCAGCATTGAACAGAGTGTAAATAAAAAATGTCCTCCCAAACTCACTCACTCACTCTCTCTTTCTCGTCTGCGGGGAGAGGAAATAATAATCAGATTCGCAAAGTGAATCATTTGCACGGCAAGGGGAGCGTGTGTAATGCAATTGGCGAGAAAAGCGAGTTGAAATGCTGAGGCTCGCTCGTCTCCCTGCTCGATTTGTTGCGCCGTCGTCAATAAAAAGGAGCTAAACAAGTCGGCAGAGATAAAATCTCTTTCTGCCAGAGCGAAATTGCAGCAGCCTCTCGGATAATGATCTAGCATTTTTCTCGCCCTTAAAACCGGCGGTGGCAGAGGGATGTGTGGAATATAATATTATATTATCCACACACACACACGCACAAACCTAAAACACGGGGCCTCATCTCCCCTCGCACAAACACATATTACGCAGGCGGCTGCGGGGAGGACGCAAAGCCAGAGCCTCCTTGCACAGGCTTAGCACTAATGTAATTAAAGTCTTGAAAGCAGAGGATCGATCAAAGCCCGTCTTAAGCAGCGAGTACTGCGTACAGCCCTTGTTTGCTGACTCGAAAGTATTTTTAAAGTTAAAGATCGTCTTTGACGAGGTTTCTGAGCACACCAATCGATTCTTGAGGGTCGAATTAGGTAGAGTGGATGTTTTTTCCGACCATAAAGGGCAGCATGACGTGCGAACTTTTTTCCCGCCAAAACAATATGAATTCGAGAACTGCGCATGCGTGAGAGCTAACAGGATCTGACAAATAAGTCGTTCTCTCTGCAAGTGCTCAAACCAGCTCTGACGCATGCGCAGTTCTCGCATATAGGTTCTTATGGTTTTGGCGGGAAAAAAGTTCGCACGTTGCGCTGGACTTTTTGGTCGGAAAAATTATCCACTTAACCTAATTCGATCCTCAAGAATTGATTGGTGTGCTCAGAAACTTCGTCAAAGACGTTCTTTAAGCGAAAATTTGCAATGAAAAATAATTACTGTGCCTATTTTTGAATAGGATTGGAGCTTGCCGGTCATAGGGGGCGTGGTGCGTCGCCATATTGTATTCCCTCGACCTGATTTCAACGCGGAACAGTTCGATCTCACGTACATCAAAGTATTTTTTAAGACGGAAAAACCCAATGCCAAAAGTCGAAGGGATCCTCCCTCTGGAGAAGGTTTATTATATAAGTCTATTCTTGCAAAGACAAAGAATATATAGAAAGCTTTTTAAAGCGCGACAACTCGAGAGAAAGACATGTGGAGACAGGCGGTAGTTTGAGCCATATTTTTTGTCTTCTGTCAAACCTTTGTACTCAACAAAGACGGTCTCGGTATACAATGGATATTTTCACACTAACCCGGAAAATATGAAAAATATTACATTTTTTCAAAAGCTTTTGAAAATCGGCCCCACGGTGAGATGGTCCTGGTTGCACGTATAGTCCTATAGTCACAGCTGGATGCGTTAAAAAATTGTTCACGGACTAAAAGTACATAAAACACATTTATGAGAGTTGGTTGGCCAGCACAAAAGCAGCCCCCACGTTCGCTCTCGCACTCTCAGCAGGCAACATTTCATTTTTCCAATCCTATTAAACACGATCCGCTGCCTCCTGAAGACTGATAAACCACTTTTCTTTGATGAGAAATCCTACTCCGATATTTAAAGAAGCGTAAATACACAAAGTAATGACTGTAAAATGTATTGTAACTTGTAACGGAAAGACAAAATTAATAAATTGGTCGCATGAATGATATTTTAACCGTGCACTACTTTTGCAAAATTTCTGGTGCTTAGAGAAATTAAATTCTTATATTTATAAAACAGAAAAATCCTTGCTTTTGTATTTTGGGGAAACAAATCGAGAGTAAAACTATTTTTGTTGCAAATATCTCTAATAAATTTTGCAAAAAATTTGGCTACGATATTTCCTTAGAAATTACGTCCAGAAATTAAATAAAAACTATTCCACACCTTTCGTTTGTCTTATTTAATATTTTTTGTTGTTGCCATGCGGCGGGCCTCTTGTTTCGAAATTTTCGGCTGCTGAGAAGCGAATTTGCATGACAATCGCTTTTAGGAATACGCACTCATGTAACTCTGCTGAGATGTTATTTGTGTTCCTTTGTTTCCAGCTTTTAATTCGTGCATGTATCGGTGCTGTTGGCTGTTGTAAAAAGCGCGGATGCGTGAAAATCCGCATTTTCGTCAGAATGATAAACAAAGGGGAAACCCTGCTTCTGGAGAACGCTTCCAGTTAAAAGGAAATTAACAAACGAGCACGCGGTGATAGCATCTTTTTCAAAAGAAAACAAATTGACCGCGACACTGAATCACTTTTGAGTGCATTTCAGCGAAACAACAAAGTGCAATTATCCGGTTTCTGCGGAAGGAATTATAAATTATCTCTTTCGTGGTCTAACGAGACGGTGCAAAAAGGAAAAAAATATCGAACGAGTGAGTTTGTGGAAGGCCGGGGTTTTTGTTTCCTTGGATCATCCTAAAAAAAAAAACACCAATTTATAAGGATGAAAAAGCTTATTAATTAACAGTAACGTTTGGAGCTGTTTATTATTTTAATTGTTTCGAAGAAATTAAAGACTATTAAAACGGTTTACGCGCGCACTGTCCCTGTAGATGATATAAACTGATTGATATAAGTATTTTTATAAAATAAAAAAAAACATTCAAAGATAAAATAATGAAACATGTAAGAAGAGTTGGCTGCTTTGAAAATATATATGGTTAGGAAAGTTTCCGTACTAGAAATCTTATTTTATTTCACAACAAAGAGTTTCCTCAAATGATTTCACACACCGTTGGACAGATTGAGGAATGATATCGAAATCTTCCAAGAGAATATATTTATAGCCAGAAGGTGTAAATTTAAAGGGAATTGGCAAGATGTAATATTTTTCGATTGTCACTTTAAAATTACGCCGTTTGTGCTCCTTTTGGCGTCGAAAATTTATAGAAAACGCAGCGGGGTCCAGATGTGCGATAAAATTGGTTCGCACTGCGCAGATCCAAGATGGCGTCTGAATGCGGGAAACAAAAAGCTCTCTTTGGATTGCCGTGCGAGTCTCAAGAGTTTGTTCTTACGATCCAAAAGACACAATTAGTACAAAAGTAATGCTCAATATTGACGAAAAATTGCTTCTTTTCGCGCATTTTCACGTGACCCTTTTTTCTGCGCGTCCCCCGCTGAGAAAATGCGATTGGTTTTAAAAAAATTCCCAATTTTTAATTGTTCCTCTGTTAAAAAAGTCGTATTTCTTTAATGCGGGGCTTTTTACCTTAAATTTTAAAATAATCCAGAGGGGGGAAAGTAAAATTATTCACCCTTCTAAAAAATTGACAAAAGCGTGACAGTCCTGAACTCCGTCCTGCGCATCTGTAAATTTCCAAACCGGCAATAAAGTCTCAATAAAACTGCCCCGGGAGCAGGAATCTTTTCTGATCCATCCTGGGGATGAAAAACAAAAACCACATAAATCCAGTCCTCGCTCTCGCATCCACAAGGGCCGCGAAGAGAAAATAAAAGCGACCCCACGTGCATCGTAAATCGACGACGTTTGCAGAAAGGTCTTTTCATCCCCGGCCGCACGCATATAAGCGAAATAAAATAGTATATCTAATCAAGTGGCCATCCGGGGAAGAAAATGCATGCATATGCAATAAAAGCAAAAGTGGTTGTTGCCAAGCCGGTTAGTTAGAGTCTTGCCCCACCGCAACATGCACCCCTGCTACACACTGCATAGAGCACCCTAACCTGGGCCAAGCACCCCTGCGTCGCCATGGCGACGCCTGCACCAACGCGAGAGAGTGAGAGAGAGTGCATTCGCTGTGTCAAATGCATGCGCGCGGCCTGGCAACAGCCACCCGAAAATGCATTGATTCCCGCGGCGGAGCGCCGCGCCACTGCCGAAAATGCTGCGCCCGAACCGCTCGCCCGCTGACCTGCCTGCATGGCAACTGACACTGCACTTTCTCCACAAATGCGCCTGCATGCATATTAATCAGATTGGAAAGGCTGAAAAAAAATGAAACGGAAGGCTTGAAAAAATTTTATGAAAATTAAAAAATCGAAAAATATGATAAATAAAATAAAAATTGATTAAAACTTGGTGTTTATTGAGCTGAATTTTAAATAAACAACTTAAATAACCCTTTTTTGATGCGAATAAATTTTCAATTGCATGCCGTTTGTGCAAACCCTAAAAATCAGCTGATTTTGCAGCTCCCCTAAAATGCATTTTATCGGAAATTCAATCGATTTTCTCCTGCATGGCAACCCGGGAGCACTTTCTCCCCTTCAGCTCGACTCTAAATCATGCAGGAAAATTCTGGAAGCTTCCAAAATTTTCAAAACCAAAATAAATTCAAAAAATTGCGAAATTAAATAGAGAGCAATCCATAAAAATGACTTATACTTATTTTAAATTGAATAAAAAATAGGAAAATTAATTAATGGCAAATCAAATTTACTAAACTAATTAAATTTATATTTTAACAGCCCAGCAAATAAAACTAGCACAGTAAATCAATTCAAAGTGACAGGCTTCAAAAGAAAATTTAAATCCAAAAATCGAGGCGCTCAATTTTTTCTAATAAATAGCAAACCATAAAAAATGACCAATAATTTATTTAAAATTTAAACAAAAATTCGAAAATCAAATTTACCAAACTATCAAATCTTAAAGCAAATTAAATTAGCACAAAGAAATTTAATTAAAAAAAAATTATCAGTCATAGAAAGGAAACACAATTCTCTGTTATTTCGCCTGCATGGCAACCCGAATGCACTTTTCCCCTGCGGTGCAGCAGGCTTGAGTGCATAATTAGCAGGAAACGTGCAGCGCGCGGGCAAGCGCGATAAGCAGGCGCTCGATGGAAAATTCCACTCACTCTGGCGGCCGGGCCAACCAAAAACCAGCTGGGGTGCATTTTTGTGTTCGCTGCAGCGGATAAAAATAGAAGACAGAGAGATGCGATTCAACCCACACAAAGCGCGTTTCTCCTGCTGATATACACATTTCGCATTATTCGCGTGGAAATTGTTATTGACTTGAAATTTCGCTCTTTTTTTTGTTATTCGAAACCGGAATGTCAATAAAAATCATAGATAAGAATTCCTTTGTTTGTTTGCGTACGAGAATATCTAGATTTTTTTGTTTGAGTCCGTCTGAGTTGGAAAAAAACCTCAAAACAGATAAAGATTACTCATTATTTGACAAGTTCTTACAAACTTTTATTTGGTCGTTTGATCTTTACCAGTTTTTACTGGTTTGAGCAATGTTAAAAAAAATTATCAGACAAATTGATTATTTATTATTTGAATTAATTGTCGTTCGTTAAAATTGGCATGTTTGAATAACAAGATTTTTTTTTCAGATTTTAACGACTCATTTCTAAATGTTGTTTTCCAGATCAGCCTCACAGTTTCCTTAATATAAATTTAGACTCGCTCAGTGAGTATTTGAGGGAGTGGTACACTACTAGTTTCGGCCACTCGCACTATTCCAGAATGTTCGAGAGTCTTACAGAGATCGATACTCTGTCTGATTAAATTTACTTTAAAATTTAGAAATATTTTTAAATTAAAATAAAGGTTCTGCAATGAATTCTGTTGTCATATTATAGAATTTTGTGCAGGGGAGAAGGTACTCACTACTCGGGAAGCAAAAATTGCAGCAGTCCAGTACAGGAAACGTACGAGGGTAATTTTTTTTTCTTAGTAATTTATTTCCGCTTGCAACCGCATCCTTTTTTAAAACATTTGGAGCCCATTTTCAACTGACAAACTCGGTTAGTTAATTAAAACAAGAAATATTTTAAAGACAAGAAGATAATATAGTGGTTTTAGAGATGAAAAAATAGGAAATTTTTACTCTTGCTGTTGAATTGCGGGAGCATTTTTTTATTTTCAGTTTGAAAGAAAAATTGTTAAAATTCTTACCGCTCTATAAATAGCACACCTTTTAAAAATTAGAAATTGCGTGCGCATGTTTCCTAAAATTCCCTTGCCATATCATTTACGAGTTAGAAATACGTGAAAGATTTTATCTTTTATCGTCAACCAGATTTTTTTCTAATCAAACTTCCACCGGATCCCAGATGAATTTAATCAAATTTATAAACCTCAGCTTCAAAAAACGATTATTTTCTTTCTCCCTGCTTCCAGAGGACGGTTTATCAACCAAAAAAAACTATTTATTTTCATCTCGGGGTGTTTTATTTGGTATCGAGGAATAAAATGCATTGAAATTATATTTAAACATATAAATCGATTTGTCATTTATTTAAATTCTTGACACACAGACAAGCAAGCTCAGCGTGGGCCGTTTCCGCACGCGTATAATGTACTCTCGAGCTCTGCGCTTTTTCTTAAAATAACACATACGCTTTTTCGTCAATCTATGTATCTCTATCAGTGTTTTCCGTAGCATTTACAATTAATTATTTAATTTTTTCAGTGTAGTAAAAAAAAGTCAGGTCTGCTCTCTCTCGCTCTGCAGGTCGTCTGGGAGGCTTTCACGCAGACAACTATATGTATTCACTTCAACTTGAGATCAGGATCATCACGGAGTGCGTCTCAGGTGGTCGCAGCGGTCGGTGGCTACCTGAAGAGGCGTCGCTTGCGCACCTCGTAGGTCGGCGACAACACGATGGTGCTGGGCCGCCGCTTGAACTGCAAAAACTGCGGCAGCAGCGCCTGCCACGGGCTCAAGTCCTGCTTCAGGGTCACGTAGACCTCGAAGGTGGCCACCGCCTCGCACGGCACCCGGCCCAGCGGCCGCTCGTCCAACTTGAGCACGAGGCTGCAGCCGCGCAGTCCGCACGGCTCGTCCTCGGCCAGCCGCGCCACGTCGCTCGCCACCCTCGGCAGCAGGGTGGCCGGCAGCAGCACCTCCCCGCACGACAGCTGCTCCGACTTGGCTCTGCGGAGAGCCTCTTCCAGCCGCGCGGCCAAAACTGACACGCCGTAGCTCACGTCCGACTCCCACGGACACAACAACAGCTCGCTCGACTGCGCCGGTTGCACCAAGCCGTCTGTCAACACGAGAAAAATATTTTGTTAGAAATCAGGGAAATAAATTTTGATTAATTTATTAAAATCGATTATTATGGCAAAAAATGTATTTAAATAAATGCAAAATATTTTTTAAAGAAATCTCTAATAACAGACGATTCTATATATTTTTCAAGCTATATCTTTTCCTTGATATGGTTTGGTTTATTTTTTTTTTTAAGTGAGAATAACGATTTATAAAAAAAATCAATTTTAGCATTCTTTCCGAGTGAAAATTAAATTAAAAAAATTAATAAAATTAAAATGGCTAAATTATTCTGGAGAAAATAAAATAAATTATTTATTTAAAATTAACCTAGATATTTTTAGAAAAATTCAGACGCTTAAAAATGAAGCTAAAATTCCAATTTGACCCACAAGACTAAAAATTTGATTTTTTTTAAATTAATTTTAGTTTAAAAATGAATAAAACTTTACACAAATTTGCTCTCAAGCAGATTCTTCTATTGAGCCACCCAATTAAAAAGTGCTTTCGAACAAAAAAATTCAAGAGTAAACAGAGCCAGAGTTCATTAAGCTAAATTTATCTCCAAGCATTCTTGCCAATTTTTAAGGGTATGAGTTTCAATTGCCCGGGAGTTAAATTTTAATTAACTGTAGTAACTAAAAACAAACAAATACCTCAGGGAATTTCTAGAAAAAATATTCCTTTGCCAGATTAAAAACAAAAATCGTGCTGAAAAATACAAGTCGAACCCAAACGTCGATAAATCAGCTCGAAAAAGTAACTAACCATTTTTGCTCGGCTGGTTTTCGTGCCGGGACCGAACACCGCTCTCCACCACTGCCATTCCGTTACTGATTCCCCACCCGGGAGAGCAGGGCCTTAAGTAGCGCCTCCCACCACCACCACCACCACCCGACCAGCCTCCTCTAACTCCTCTTGTGTTAAAAATCTGCCCTATCTTTTATATATTCAGGATGAAGGAAAACCACCAGTTATTCAGAAATTTCTCGGGCCTATTTCTCGTCGAGTTGCATCAGCCGGTGAAAAAAGAATTGCCGGAATTCGCCGCCGACAGACTTGCTATCGATTCCGGCAACCCGATTTCTCCGAATTCCTTTTTGATAAAAAAATTTCTAGAAAAGGTGCAACAGCCCTATTATTCCTTAAAATCTTAAAATCCATTTTTTTTTAAATTTCAATTCTATAAAAATAAAAACCCGTGAAAAAAAATCTCTGGCACTTCGAGCGACCCGGCCTCGGCGAGCGCCGTTTGGTTAGGTTCAGCTCTCTCCGGCACCGTTAGGCCGACCCGAAAGTTAATAAAAATTCGCTGCATTAGGAAGCCGATTACTCACTTCTTGCGGCCTTCTTTTCGGCCAGAATTCCAGCGTCCGCCATCGTGTCGCCGTCCTGCGACCACGATATTTTGTGGAACACTTGTGTCAGTCTTGGGTTTCGACAGTCTATGGCTGTCCGGTCGCCGGTCATCGCTGTTCTTTTCGAGAATTGGACTGGAGCGGAGCCGACAATTGACTGAACCATCTCTGACAGCTGGAGCTGGGTTTCACTTTGACTCTTAGTCTCTGTGCAGAGGCCCGGCCAATCACGAGCGACCGGCTTGCAGCGCCGCTCGTTCATTGGTCCGGGTGGCGTAGCAACAAAGTCCATTGCTGTTGCTCGCCGGAAACTGGTGATTAAAGGAGGAGTTAGAAAAGGAGCAGAGGAACCTGCAACGATTTTTTTGCTTTTTAAGCGAATTTTGTCGAGTAACGAATTTATTGATGGCAGAAAAGGTTTAAGTTTATGATATTCTTATGATTTTAATGCCTAGATTATGAGGTGATTGAGGAAAAAAGATGTGTTTCTCGCTTCTTTTCTAAATCTCCATCAGAATTATTGCTGATTGCCGATACTTTCGATCCGTATCCGCGCGAATTCCTGCTTTTTGCTATTTCTAGGAAAATCGTCTGTGGAAAATAATCCTGGAATGCTTTGCGTCATTCTCGGCTGAATTCCCTGAATCGAACATTCATGTTGAGGAATTTCTCATATTGACATTTTTGGATTAAACTCCTATCATATAATTCTTAGCCAAGGATATACATTTTTTTTATTAATAAATGACATTGGATAGTGACGTCACCTCTAATCAAGCGTGATTATCGGCCCGGCAGACTTGCTGTACACATTGTCTCTAAAAATGACTCATTTCATGCATTTCAGCTGAAAAACATAAACAGAATTCACCCACGAAACCAGTCCACATCGATTTCATCAGCTGTTTCCCTTCCCTCTTACGTTTTCTCTTCGCTACGACTTCGACGTCAGCGCCACCTGTCGTTTTCCGACCCAACCGATCGAGCCGGGGGTTGGTTTTGTTTACGTGTATGGATGGAGTACTTTAAGAGCGGACTCAAGTCCGTCCTGGGGGCCCCGCAGCCCGGCCAGCAGCCCTCCGGGGCCGACACGGTTCGAAAGAAATTCCAATACTCGCTTTGAAGGTAAAATCTAAAACTCGTGACGTCGACAGGTGGAGCGTCTGATCCAGCGTGTGCAGACGTCGACCCTGCTGGAAGACCGGCGCGATGCTTGCAGGGCCCTGAAGGCGCTGTCCAAGACCTACCGGCTCGAGGTCGGTGCCCACGGCATGGACACGCTCTGCTACGAACTTGTGCAGGACAGGAATGACTCCGAGACCATTGGATACACACTTGACGCCCTCTGCAATGTACTTTCACCTGAAACCTTCGAGGAGGAAGAAGGTCTGAAGAGATTTTTATGTGATTTGAGAGTATTTAATATTTTGTTTGAATTTATAGAGCGAGGGACGGACTCGGTTGGAGGACAGTTTACGGAAATCTTCATTAAACAGTCGCAGAACGTGTCTCTGGTCCTGGAGATGCTCGAGGAGTTTGAGTTCCACGTGCGGTGGCCGGCGGTCAAACTGCTGTCCAGCATGCTCGCGCACCGGGCCCGCGAGGTGCAGGAGCTCGTCCTCACCAGTCCGATGGGCGTGTCTAAACTCATGGACCTCCTTAGTGACTCAAGAGAAGTCATTCGCAACGACGTACGACCCAATTTTATCAATTTCAATTTTTTTTATTTATTACTAAAATATTTAATTTCTTTTTATATTTTTGAACGTAATTTTTAATGGGAAAATTCTTCTGATTTTTTAAATAAATCCCTTAATTTAAATTAAATAAATAGGGGCATGGTTGTTTCTCAAATTAAAATTTAAAAAATAATGCGTAAAGAATTCGATTTTTTCTGTCTCAGTAGAATATCATTTTCTAACATTTATATAAATTAAATTTGCAGGCCTTATTGTTGTTGATCTCGCTGACGAAAGGGAACGCAAACATCCAGAAAATCGTGGCGTTCGAGAACGCCTTTGACCGCTTGTTTGAGGTAATCGCGAGCGAGGGTGGACTGGATGGCGGAATCGTGGTCGAGGACTGTCTGCTCCTGATGTACAACCTGCTGCGGGCCAACCCGAGCAACCAGAACTTCTTCAAGGAGGGCAGCTTCATCCAGAAACTGACGCCAATGCTGCAGCCCGGCAGCGAGGACGGCTGGGCGGCCCAAAGGGCAGCAAACTGCCACGCACTCTTGCAGGTTTGCACCAAAATTTTAAAATTTAAATAGTAGAGTTCAAAAAATCCACAAGTTAGTATTTTATTAATTTCAATTTCAGGAAAAATAATGTATTAAATTTGTATTTGGTTGAAATTTCTGTGGTTTAAGAAGATTTTAAATTAGGCTGTTATTTAAAAAGAGTCTTGAAAAATATTTTTGGTATTTATGACTTAACATATTTATTGATGGGACGTTTTTCGACATTCAAGAAATTTTTAATTAGCTTTAAATCTTTCGTGGGCTCTAAAATCCTAGCTGCAAAGCTAAAAATATTCTTGCAGCAGTAGAAATTTTAGAATTAATTATATAATTTGAAAATTTCATTTTAATGTTCTTTAAACCGTCAAAAATGCTCAAATTTAATTATTAATCAAGGTCCAATTTTAGTTTATGAAGGATTTTTAGTGATTTAAATTAATTTTCAGTGCTTAAAATAAGAAAGGAAATTAATATTTCCCGGACAAATTTAAAATTTGTTTTTATTCTGCCCAGGTTTTGCGGACGTTGGTTGCTCCTGCAAATCCGGCACAGGCGACCTCGGCATGCCAACAGATAATGCGGGGCAGCGGCCTGCTGGGCAGCTTGAGCGACTCTCTGATGGCCTCTGGCGTGCCGGCGGACGTGCTGACCGAAACAGTTTGCTCTGTGGCCGAGGTGATGCGTGGCTGTGGCGAAAATCAGACATTCTTCAGCCAGGTGATGGCGCCGTCTAACCCACCAAGGCCAGCGCTCGTCGTCCTTCTCATGTCCATGGTCAACGAGAAGCAGCCGCTGGCGCTCAGGTGTGCCGTCCTCTACTGCTTCCAGTGCTTCCTCCACCGAAACCAGGATGGACAAGCGCAGCTTGCCCAAACTCTCTTGCCAGCCACCACAGAACAAGGTTTGTAAATTCAAATCGGCACATTTTGAACATATTCAGCACAACTGTAGATTTTTTTGTTGAATTTTAGCAAATTATCTGCAAAATCTGTGTATTTGAGGGTTCCTGGATTTTTATTTTTAATTTAAACACCAATAATTTCTTTGTGGTCTAAATTTAAGCTTTTTACTCCTCCTGTTTGAGCAATTAACATTAGAGTCGCGTGGATTAGCGGACTGACGCGTTTTCGCCCTGCGAAGATCCACGCCCCTTTCCCCCCCCCATAATTATGTTAAATGAGTTTTTGTTAGCGGCTCTGTGTCAAAATTACTGAAGCCATGAGCGTCTCAATTAGTGTCTAACGAAAGTGCACGAGTTGAGTTACAACATATAAGTCGAAACCATTTTCTGAAAATTGCTGCCAATTTCTTCACAAAGAAAATATTAAGCAGTCAGAGATCATAGAATATTTAGGATTTTTTTATTAAATTTATAAAAATAAATTATTATAATTTTTAATTTATTTCCTCAGTGTCTGGCGTGACAAGTGGCACCCTTTTGTGCGGCGGCCTGTTCAGTCCGGACACGTTGACCAACTGGTTTTCTTGCGTGGCGCTGAGCCACTCACTAGTGGACAACCCCGGCACCAAAGAGCAACTACTGCGGGTTCAGCTGGCTCCCGCGGAGGGCCACCCTGGCGTGCACCTTCTGCCGCAGTGCCTGGCACTCCTGCAGCAGGCGCAGCGGCCGCAGACGCGCCTCGGCCTGCTGCAGCTGCTGGCCCAGTGGCTGGCCCACTGTTCTGCGGCCGTCGGCCACCTGCTGTCCACGCCCAACGCCGTCGCCCACCTTACGGCCGTCGTCTGTGACGTCTCCGAGGAGGAGCTCGTCCGTGGCCTCTCTGCCTTCGTGCTTGGCCTCTGTGTGGCCTTCAATGACGACGCTGTTGTCTCTTTTGGCCGCCTTGCCCTCGTCCAGCTCATCAACAAGAGGATTGGAACTGAGGCCTTCCTCGACCGTGTCGCCGACACCACCAGGTCGGTGGGAAAATTGTTTTTAAATGCTATTTGTCAATTTTAGAATTTAGAAATTCGTATTTTAATTAAAAGCATTTTTTTCCAACATAAATATTTAATTTTGGCTTTTTCTAGTCAATTGTTGTATCAAATTTTCCTTGAATTTTGGAAAGAGCCGATTGCCGTTTTTAATTTACAATTTTTGGTATTTTTCCCGCTATTAAAATTAAATTACGTTAAAATATTGCTACTAAATTTAATATCAAATTAATTGTCATCAATTAAATTATTTGGAAATGGCTGCTAGCAAGGGAAATAAATTCTGTTGATTTTTAAATTATAATTTGTCCATTTTTGCAGACATGAAGCGTATGCCAAGGCTGCAAAGCACCCTCAGCCCACTGCTGCCACAGCCGCCGACCTCCAGCTGGACCACGAGTTCTGCAGACTGCTCAAAGCTCTCGAAAACGTGGTATGTGAAACATCCATTTAAAAATAGGATAAGAATTAACAATAATTTCTCTTTACTGAATTAATATAAAAATATTTTCCTCTGTGTTTTGGTATTTCTCAAATAGTTAGAATATAAAAAATTAAGAAATTTAGAAAAAAATTGTTAGCAAAATAAAAATGGACACATAAAAACGAAACATTCAAAATTCAGACAGTCATCTCTGTTGGCAAAAAATCAAATTAAATTAAGTATTAATGATTTAATTAAACTATGCATTGTAAAAAATTTAATTTTTATCTTGCTCTTTTTTTTGCGCAAAATAACGATCTTGTCAGGGGCTAAATTAAGAAAAATGCGGAACAAATTGCATAATAAATAAAAATTGGCATGTTTTTCCGGATGTTTTGTCCTCTTAATAAACTAGCGACACATTTTAGCGCATTACAAAATGGAAAAAAATAAAATCTCTCCAGAAAACCTTAAAGTTGGTTTTACTATCAAGAAAATCGTTTGGAAAGGCGTCTAAAAATGATGTTGTCTTACAATCGGAGCGTTCACAAGAAATTTAAAAATTAATAATATCTGCTTTCAGGTGGCTCGTGCGGTTGCGCCAAAGCCCGAGGAGGTGGTGGAGCAGGTGGGCAGCGCGCAGTACAAAGTTCTGATCCGTCAGCAGGACGAGCAGTTGGCCCAGCTGAGCCGGCAGTTGGCGCAGGTGACGGCCGAGCGGGACCACTTGGCCGCTCAGGTGAACCAGCTGGCGGCCCAGGTGGCGCAGCTGCGCGACCAGAACTCGGTGTTGAAGGCGGCCGGTGACGAGGGCGGCCTCCAGGCCAGGGTGGCCGAGCTGCAGCAACAGGTGGCCAAGGCGGCCACCGACCAGGAGGACCTGCTTGAGCTCATGGACGACCAGGAAGCCAAGCTGACCAAATACAGAAACAGACTGAAGCAGCTCGGGGAGAAGGTCGATCAAGTTAATCATGATTCGATTCGAATGAGTTGTTAAATTCTTAAAAGGATTTTAATTTTGCAGATTTCAGTTTGAACAGGAGATTTTAAGTTGTATGCACGGTACTTCTCGTTCAAATTGTGTGCTTTTTATTTTTTATTATTTCTGTGATGTGTGATGTGCAATACTTGAGCAAGTAATTTTTTTTGCGTTAGTCTGGTTTGATAGACAGTAATTAGATGTTTCATTTGGATTTTGATTGAAAAAGGATAAAATAAATCTAATAATTTAAATGAAATAATTATAAAAATTGAAAATGGAAGCAGTAAAAGATTTTTTTTTTAATTTTTACTTCCTTGCTACCTTAAGAATTCCATAATAACGCTAGCAGCCATCGAAATTTCGAGTTTTTCTGTGGCCACGTTCTCAAAATCCACCTGACTTTGCAGGTGGAGGATGACGACGAAGTGGAAGACGAGGTCGCTGCCCTCACAGCTCAGGTCGTGATCAACTAGTCGTGCGACTGTTCGCCTCAAATGAATTATGATTCCATTAAACCTGTTGAAAATAAAAGTATTTATATTAAGCGAGATGAAACATTGGCTTTAATTGAGTTTTGGCTCCCTCGGAAGGTCGGCAACGTCGCAGGAAGAGACCACTTGTCTTGCCGCACTGCGGTAAAATACCGCGACAAAAAATTACGCTAACCGGTATTGATTATGAATTCAACTAGTAAAATTTGGCGGGACATGTGCTCTTTTACAAAAGAATTTCAGAAAATTCTTAAAAAGGGGCGGGGCTAGTATTTGAGACGAAGAAATCGTATTTTTATTCCAGAAATCCAAATTCTTTTGACTAATTACCTGAAAATACCGGTAAGAATTCCTGTGTCTTTCAAACAATAACCGGTTATCGAGCCCATCCCTGTTTTGACTGAGCACCGCTGGGAGCGACGCGCACCTGTCGCGGCATTTCTGTTCCTTTTGTGTGGATTTGTTGTTTATTTTTTCGCGTCTGCAAGGGATGGTGCAGTAGCGATGGACCGGATAGCACCATTCATCCTGCTGTCGGCGCTGCTGTACGGCGTTGTCGGCCAATTCGAGTGGCAGCGCAGAGATGCCTTCGACGAGATCAAGAGCCGCATCGAAAAAGTCAACAGGTCGGACAAACAAACCAACGTCGGGCGTGGTTGCTTGCACCCGATTAGCATTTTCCTCAAAAGAATTTCCCGAGTTCTGAACTAAGAATATTGTATTCTTTTCTAAATTGATTTAATAAATAAATTTATCCGCGAAAATTTCAAATAAATATGTTCTGAATTATGTAAATAAAAAAATTCTTTATGGGCATTATCAGGGCTATCCAATCAATTTTTCCATTTCGGATTAATTAATGAATTATTTCCCTCATATTCTACAGTGAAAACTGCCCGATTTCTCACTTGGGTGACCTGTACCTGCCAGAGGACAGCGTTTCGCACCTTCCCGATATCAAGGACATCAACATCAACCCGGTCTTCCCGAACCGAACGGCGTTGCTGCTGCTGCACAACTTGGCGCTGTCCAGGGCCTTCTTCTACAGCTACACCCTGCAGTCGCGCTTCATCCGGCCGGCCATCAATGACACCTACGACCCTGGCATGATGTACTACTTCCTCTCCACCGTCGCCGATGTCTCCTCCAACCCTTTCATCAACGCCAGCGCAATTTATTTTGCGCCCAACTCTTCTTACTCGCCCTCGTATCGGTAGGAGTTTTTTCTTTTTAATTAAATCAGTTATAAATAAGATTATTAAATTATTTAAAATTGGTTAGAAACAAAAGATTGAGTTATTTAAGAATTTAAATTACATTTTGCTATTTTTTAAATATCCCTGATGTGATATACTAAATTAAAAATTCATTAAATTAATGAGCATTTTTGCTTCAATGTCCCCAAAAACGTACAATTATGGAGAAACCTATTATTTTAGTAAAAGAATTCAAATTTAAAAAAAAAATCGGAAGAAAAAAATTTGCGTAATGGTGTATTTTTGTTGCAGAGGATTTTTCAACAAGACAATGCCGCGTTTTGCGCCTCGCACCTTCCGTGCGGACGACTTCAACGACCCGATCCACCTGCAGCGTATTTCCACCATGAACACGTTCACAGTGCAGGACCTGGGAGCCATCCCCAACAACAGCCAGAGCAGCGATTACACCTCCGACTACTACAGAACTAACGAGTGGTACCGAAAATGGCTGCCTGACGTCGTCAAGAACCGCCAGGACACCAAGGTGCGTTTGAATCACTTTGTTTTGGTTTAGAATGTTATGATTTATCAGTTCAAAACTGGGAATTTTTTATTATCTTTATATGAAATAAATGTAATATGTGTGGCTCGTATGTATCGTTTGAGATTAGAAAAAAAACTTAAAGTGAAAGGTTAAAAAATTTAATTGTTGACCAATGTTGGTGTGTAAAAATTCAAATTTCGTTTAAATTAATAATTTAGTTTACTACATGATGAGATTTTCTTTTGGGAAAAAATATTAATAATTTGGTTTTTAAAATAGCCTTAATTTTAAAAATTGTAAAATAAAAATTGTGAAATAAAAATTTTTAGGATATCAAATTAATTATTTTTTAACCCAGAAATATTTGGAAACTATTTTTTGCTTAGAGGAATTTGTGGCAAACATACCAATACGATTAAAATGCAAATTTTTCTAATTTTATTTCCAAAATCCAATTTTCAGGTGACATACGACGTGAAAATCCGTTACGCAAACAACACAAACGAGACATTCTCGTTCCACGGCCCTCCTGGCGCGGACGAGGATCCCGGTCCAGTGAAGTGGACGCGTCCATACTTCGATTGCGGTCGGTCGAACAAGTGGCTGGTGGCGGCCGTGGTGCCCATTGCTGACCTCTACCCTCGCCACACCGGCTTCCGACACATCGAGTACCCGAGTTATACTGCCATCTCGGTCATTGAAATGGACTTTGATCGAATAGACATCAACCAGTGCCCTCTTGGCGAGGGCAACAAGGGTCCGAATCGCTTTGCAGACACGGCCAGATGCAAAAAGGTTGGATTTTGTTTGAAATGTGTCGTTTTTAGTTGAAAAAATATATTTAATTGTTTGATAAACATTAAAAATATAATTTTGAAACAATAATTAATTAAATAAAATGTTTATAGGACACAACAGAATGTGAACCAATCCACGGTTGGGGTTACCGAAGGGGTGGGTACCAGTGCCGCTGTCTTCCAGGCTGGCGTCTGCCGCCGAACGTCAGAAGGCCCTACCTCGGTGAAATCATCGAAAGGGCCACCACTGAGCAGTACTACCACGGAGGCTTCAGCTGCGAAAGGATTTCCTGTGAGTTTTAATTTTATATAGTGTAAAATCTGCTTGTAAATTTGGCTAAGCAACAAATTATTTTAGGGATCCACCGACTGCCGCAGCATTGGGAGCGAGTTCCCAAGTGGATGAAGGACAAGTACCTGGACAAATTCTACGAGTACCACAACTCCACAAACGGCACAAGCAGCCGCAGGTCCCTCGACCACGACAAGATGAACATTGATGAAGTGCTCAGGTTCATCTTTGACGTCACTCCCAAATCGTGCAAAAAGTAAAAAAAATGTTCCTCGTAGTTAAATTTCCTAACTGGATTGTTTCTCAGCTACCACAAGCAGGAACTGACCCTGAACGGAGACATCGCTTACGGTATTGAGGAGCAGTTTGGAAACGAGGCTAGGATGGCCGTGCGGTTGGCTAACTTCATTTCTGGATTCCTCCAGGTTAGTCATCTTTCCCATCTTAGATAAAATTATCCAAGTAATTCTAGTGGTACTTAAAATTATGTATTTGTATGATTGTAAATGGGCTTCTATAATTTTCAAAATTAATCATTCTAAGAGCGCAACTAACGCTGCGAATTTAATTTGTTTATCCTCTCTAAAAAGTGAATACAACCTTTTTTTCAAGGTTTTTGTTTCAGCTAAATTTTAAAAGAGTCTAAGTAAAAGAAATTATTAGTGGTACCACTTTAGCAGCGTATTATCAATATTTCTGACAAATCTTGGCAATAATTTGGACGATTTAAGTCTTTTTAAAGTGAATTTATTATCAATTTTTGTTTGATCTACTGTTTATTCTATTACGTTTGGAATCAAAGTTTGTTGGTTTTGATTTTAAACGGTTTTTAGTGTTTGTTTCAAAATCCATCATGATTATTTCATTTTTATTTTTTAAATAATTAAACTTCTCTACCTATCTGCTTTATTTAAAATTTTCTTTTCTAGGTGGTCGACCCTTACGAAGTTTACTCTGGGACGAGGGTGGCTGATTTTCCCCTTTCAGAGGACCAGATGATCGCAGAAACCCTGTCCCTTCTGATGGGAGACTCGAAGATCTGGTCTGCCGGCACGTTCTGGGAGCGCAACAAGTTCACAAACCGAACCCTGTTCGCGCCTTTCGCCTACAAGGAGAAGCTGAACACGCGCAAGTTCAAGGTGGAGGATTTGGCGCGGCTCAACGGCACCGACGAAGTTTACCTCAACAACGAGTGGTTCCGCTTCCTCAAGCAGCGCTGGAGCGCCAATTTTGACTCGCTTGAGAAGATCAACATGAAGATCAAGATCAGGTACAACGAGACCGGCGAGTACCTCAAGAAGTACGAGGTCTACCCCAACTTCTACCGAGCTGCAAACTTGGACCATGGATACTGGACCAAGCCCTATTTCGACTGCGATGGAAAGGTAAGAAAATGTGTTTTTTTAGGAGAATATAAAATAATAAAATTTATTGGGGCTGATTAATCTTCAGATTTGGCGAAATTTATTTAAATTTTAACATTGAAAAAACAAAATTAATTTGAACAGGTGCAATATTTGCTGTATACCTGCCTGGAAATATGATATTATCAGGGAAACTTAGATCCAACCTTCCTAATATCTAAATACAATCCAATGACGTTTTAAAAATTGTCATTTCTGCCAAAAATTTAAATTAAATTTCAGTTGTAGGTCGATTGGACGGGATTTTTGAGCGTTGAAATGTTGAAATATTTCTAAAAGCACTTCTTGTTAATAAATGGGGAATTTCCAGGTTTGAATCTCGGGATAGGGGCGTTTTCTATATATTTCAGTATCAAAAATCCCCAAAAATCAAGCTGAAAAAAATGCCTAAAGACGAAAAAAATTAAAAGTATTTTTTTATTTTGTTACTGCTTTTAAAACCATTTTATATTTTAAGTCATAGGATTATTTATTTTAAAATCCAACAAATCTATAAATTTTGTGTTTTTTTTCAGGTGAAGAAGTGGGTAGTGACCTACGCGGCTCCGTTCTTCGGTTGGGACGCGCTGCGTGCGCGTCTCGAATTCAAGGGCGCCGTCGCGGTGACGGTGGACCTGCTGACGCTGGACATCAACCAGTGTCCCGGCTCGTACTACACGCCGAACGCGTTCAAGGGGACGCACAAGTGCGACCGCAAGTCGTCCTACTGCGTGCCCATCCTCGGACGCGGCTTCGAGTCGGGCGGCTACAAGTGCGAGTGTCTGCAGGGCTTCGAGTACCCCTTCGAGGACGCCATCACCTACTTTGACGGGCAGCTGGTTGAGTCCGAGTTCAACAACATCGTGGCCGACACGCCGTCCAAGTACGACATGTACAAGTGCCGTCTGTCCTCGGGACACGCCACCAGCGCCGGCCTCGCCCTCCTCCTGGCCGCCCTCTTAGTCCACGTGCTCAGCTTGTAGATCTGATTTTCTGGCAATAATTTTTTGTAAGTCCGTCCATACACACGAAACTTATGATATTCTTTTTATTGTTTGGTAAATGTTTGAATGTCGAGTAATTCAAGATCTGATTTTTAGGAAAATTATTTCTTTAAGGCATTTCAAATAGAACGGAAAGAAGTATTTTTTAAAATAATGTTTTGAGAGATTTGGCAAAACTATATCAGTTGGTTAAAAGACGATAAATTTATTTTTAAACCTAACCGTCCGAGTTTTAATGCGGTTTGCATTAAAATGATATTATTTTAGTCTGCACAAAGTTGTCAAATATATATTTTGCACTCAAAATGTGAGTTTTATAAGCGATTTTTGTGACTAGTTCTTCCGCAGCTTAAAATTGGCTACAATAAAGCCAAATAAATAAACAGGTATATAGTGTAAACAAAAGTATTAAAATTTTTGTTTTAAAGCCAAACTCACTCTGTTGCATTGCCAAATTTTGGCCTGCTGTCATTTTGACCATTCTAGTTTTAAGTGCAAATCAAACTTAGTCCGTCCGACAACAATAAATTTGTTCGTATTTAGAAAAAGGGACCATTTATAGAGTGGTAATGTAAAAATAAATGTTTAAATTTAATGGATTGAGCAAGCGAGTTATGGTTAAACCCAGTTTTAATTTTTGACCATTTATATTATGTCGACTCATTCCTCATTTTGTTCTAAAACATGTTTCTGTGGTTTGTTTGATTTATTTTATCATGGTTTTTGATACACTCTTGAAAAGAAAATCATTCCATTTTATATTGTACTGTTTAAACTGTTGAGAGAAAGAAATAAACCAACGTCAGTCATGTTTATAATAAATTTGCACCTTGTTCTTTCTTATTTATCTTTACAAAAAGAATTAAAATTAGTTTCACAGCGCAATTTCACTTCCACTGAATTTTGTCTACCGACTCGACGACTGCGACCGCTGCGGCCTCGAAAAGGTCTTCATCATGGATTCGATTTTGTCCAGCTGAGAGTCAATTTCCCGCCGTTTGTTCTGCACCCGAAGCGTGTTTGAGCGCACCGGCAGCCGGTTCAGCTCGGCCAGCAGCTTTTCCTGCGCCGTCCGCAGCTGATCCAGGGTCTGCAGCCGCTCGTTGTCGCTGAACACCACTGAACCTTGATCACAGCCGCCCTTAGCTGACTCTTTGACCCTGACAATTTTAAAAACTCAAATTAAAACACTTTTAACACCACCATTACACATTCCTAATTGCCAAAAATAATCCCTTTTGACATTATTTCATCATTTCAGGGTCAATTAAAATCAATCCAGGGGCAAAAATACCGAAAACATACCCTGAATCAGAGCTGAGGTCCCACCGCACGAGTTTATCCCCCGAACTAGACGTTCTCTGAGTCACCTCGGGCCCTTCCGCCAGGTTCAACCTGAGCTCTGAGCGCTGCTCCCAGGTGCCAGCTGACGCCGAGAGCTCCTTTCCCTGATGGACGCCCCTGTCGTCGTCAGTCTGCGTGCCCTGGCTGCGCAGGATTTTCGCCTCTTCGCAGCACTGGACGGCCTCGTCGCAGGTGCTGACGGCGGCGGACGCGGCCCTCCGGCTGCCGGTCGAGTCCGTGCGGGTGGACGGTGCGGCGTACGCCGAGGCTGGACGTCTCACGGTCTGCGTCTGGATTTTGGGCTGCACGTTGGCGTATTTCTGGCTGCGCAGCGGCGCCCGCGGCTCGTCGATGTGCGTCTCGCGAAACTGCTCCTCGAGCTTCCTCACCTGCCGCTTGTTCTCCTTCAGGAAATTTCTTTTTGGTTCTGCATTATGAGATGTGAATTAAATTCTGGGGGTTTTTAACTGGATTTTGTACTCACTTGAGGTGTTTCTGCGAAAATAGCTCAGAGAATCCATGCTACTAGAAATTTTGACCGGCAACAATCGACGTCTGGCCTCGCCGGACCAACAATCGAGAGGAAACAATGCTAAAAGCCAAATTTATCAGGCCAAATTCCACAACATCGTTGACAGTGGAATGGGGGCGTGGCTATTCGCGCGCTTTTCACTAAAGATAGGAAGTACCGGTATTTTTCATTCAAAACTGGTTAAAAAACCCGAGAATTCGTGTTGAAATTAAATATTTAATTGGTTTTGCTAATATTAACATAACAAATATCCATTTTTAGGGTCAAAAACTAAATTTTTTTTCGGATTATAGTTTGTTTTCTTCTGTTCATTTTTGAGAACCGGTATTCTTGCTATCGGATCGACATTCTGTTGTTGAAAGAAGGCGTGTCTTGGCTTTGGTTACGCCCCCGAAACTGTCAAACAGAACTCAATCTCCGGTGCTGCAGGTGCAGGAGCGAGAATACAAAGTTGTTTTGATCTCTTTTTGTTGAATTAAATATTAATTCCATGTAGCGTGCGTGACTTGACAAAGAATATTCGCTTTTATATTTGATGACTTGACCGACATCGGCGTAAAATGGAGAGAGTAGCCGAGAGGAACAAAATCCGCCGATTGGCAATCGCTTCTCGAATTGCCGTCCTCTCGATTCAGGTTTGAATTATTGGCTTTTTCTGTTTTCTTATAAATTCTTCTGTAGGAAACTGAAAATTACTCTTAATTAATTCGAATTGCAAAATTAAAAGAAAAAAGATAATAAATGAAAATGTTTTTAGTGTTTGGCCAGCAACCTGCTACCCCACCACGAGACGGACGTCTTCCAGGCGGCCAAGAGCCCTTTGGATACGCCGCGGCCACTGGACCCCGTGGTCTCCTTCCTTTTCGGCGGCCTGATGCGTTGGGACGGCCAGTATTTCCTCCACGTCGCCCGGCACGGCTACACCTACCTCAACACCCTGGCTTTCTTTCCCCTGCTGCCGATGGCAGGTTCTTTCCTGGCCTCGCTTGCCTCCCCTCTGACAGTCCTGCTGTCGCCTCCCCTTCTGCTGCTCCTAATCTTCACGGGGCTCAACCTTTACTGCTTCGTACGGGCCGCCCTGGCGCTGTACGACCTGAGCGCGGCGCTGATGCCGATCAGGTCGATCCTGCCGTACCGGGCGGCCGCGCTCTTCTGCCTGTCGCCGGCCTCCATCTTCTTCTCGGCGCCCTACTCCGAGTCCCTGTTCGCCATGCTCACCTTCTCGGGCCTGGCGCGCCTCAACACCCTGCAGCCCTTCCCCTCGTCGGCCCTGCTGCTCGCCCTGAGCACCGCCTGCCGCTCCAACGGCCTGCTCAACCTGCTGCATCCCATCCACCAGCACCTCCGCTTCCGGCGGCCGCACCTGGCGCTGCTGTTGCTCCTCGTCCTGCCGCTGCCCTTCATCCTGTTCCAGATTTTCTCCTACGGAAGGTTCTGCCTCGACCCCCACTACTCGCTACCGCTCTTCCTTATAAAACACGCTCATGATAATGACTATCTGGTTGCGGGAAGCACTCCTCCTCCGCCCTTTTGCCTGCAGTCCATTGCGCTGCCCTACCAGTACGTCCAGAGCTCCCACTGGCAGGTGAAATAAAATATAAAAAAAATTAAATTAAATTATTACATCGCATAGTGAAATAATGTAATCATCTTTGAAAAAAAAGGTTTGATTTTATAATTTATTTTTCAATATCCCTTTGATTTTTCTTGTTTCTTTCAAAATATTATTTTTTATTATCAATTCCCCATAAATTTTTTTCTTTTATTATAATTTACCGGTTTTTATCGCATGAATAAAACTTTAATAAAACTAAATTATGACTATTTGGCAGGTGGGCTTCCTCAGGTACTTCGAGTGGAAGCAGCTGCCCAACTTCCTGCTAGCGGCGCCGCTGCTTTTCCTGGTGATATCGTGCGGCTGGCGATTTTTCCTCGACTACACAGGGCACTGCCTCACGCTCGGCCTCTCAGTGACGAGGCCTAAGTCGGTGCCGGGACAGCTCCCACCGCACACGCTGCCAATGGTCGTGCACACTGTCTTCCTCGCCCTCTTCTGCTTTTTCTGCATCCACGTCCAGGTAGAAAATGATTTAATAGCCGCTTTTATTATTTTACTAGCGTTAAAATCCTTGCTCACAGCTTGAAAAAAAAATGGTTCATAATTTTCAAGTCTAGTCTGAATTTTTTGAAGCAATTAGACTCTAATATCTTGACTAAACTCCTTAAGGTTTTGATTATTGGCAAATAAATTCGAGTTTAATTTTTTAAAAACAATATTTTCCAATGAAAATGGCTATTTAATCAGTAAAAAAGTGATTCGGAAACTAGATTGTCAAATTATTTAATTCAGCGATTCAGTATATTGGTTTTAAAAAATAATTCTATTTCAGGTGACAACGCGGCTAGTAGCCTCGTCATGTCCGGCGTTCTACTGGTTCGCCGCAATGTGGTCTAGTCAAAATGAAAGCAGAATTGCCGAGTCTAAGGAAAACATCAAGAGCAGTTGGCGCTGTTTTTTGCTGTGCGTCCGCCCCCAAGACTGGAGAGGCGTTTTCGTGCGTCTCTACTTCCTAGGCTACTTTCTAGTCGGTTCTATCGCGTTCAGCGTCAACCTGCCCTGGACGTGAGAGAAAAAAACCAAGTCCCTATATAATTTAAAATTTTATACGGAATGGGCGGTTCAGAATGGAAATTGTCCACACAGATTTTGGTTTAACTAATTATATTTGGCTTCTTAATTATGAGCTGAAATAATTTTTCCATGAGAATTAAGATTAAGTTGCATCATTTTGATCAATCGTAATTGCTAATAACTGTCCATTGTTTCGTTAAATTTGTTCAAACATGTGTCTCACATTAGTCAAGTGTGTGTGAATTTAAATTTAATTAAAAGACACAGGTTCTATAACGAGTAAACCTGAAAATGAGAGTTTATTATTAATAGGAAGGAGAACAAAAAACGGGGCCGACGAAGGCAGAGAAAAAAATCACAGAATTCACAGGGCGGCGACGGCGGGCATGCTGGCCTTGCAATCGATGAGCGTGCGATCGTCGCTGGTGTAAACGAGCGGCATTGACTGCGAAAAAGTAAACCAATCTTCATTATTCTCAAAAGCCAGCTGAGTTACGACAAATGACACGGGCAAATGCTGCCGATACCTGTTGAAAGAGAATAAATTAATTTTAAAGATTTTTTTATTAAGTTTAGAGGCAACTCACGCTTTAATCAGAATTTTGACTGCCACCTTGCGCTCGCGCTCTGCAAACCAGTCCATTAGGTAGCCGGACATGAGCGGCGCGGCGCGGTACAACTTGAACATTTTGTTATAGTCTGAATCGAGCCACGCTCTGTACACTTGGATGGCGTGTATCATGGCATCAGATTTTTTCTCTTCAGCCGTGATCTCCGCCAGTGTCGTGGTCAAATCTGCGAAAAGGAATATTTTTAGTAATGGGATAACTTTTACGGCAGTGTTGATTTTTTTAATTTTCATCTTCCGCGATATTGAAAGGGAATATTATTTTTTTTTAAATTGTTCCAAGACATGTGCGAGCTTGTGTATGAATTCTAGAGTGTTGTTTGCTTTTCCCTATTAAGAATTGGCATTTTAAAACTCAGTAAAAACGATTTTTTCAATCTAGAAACTATTTTCAGCGCCAAATCTCTTTTTAAAATGGAAACATTGATTTTTTTATTTTAAAAAATGATATTACATGATAAGTTAACCCTAACCGACCAGTTTTTTCTTATTTTACCGGTTACGCCCTCTAGCAAAGGAAATTAATTGCTTCCGGGGCGAGAACAATTATGAAAATTTGACAGTGAGAAGATAAAAAGTAGTAATTTAAGTCTGGAAAGATTTTTCAAAACTTTCAGCTTTTCAAGAGAGGACTTTTCTTGGCCTCATAAAATTAACCAGTTCATAGTAGCGTAAAAATAACTATATTCAGAAAGATGACTTCTGAATTCCGTTTATTTTTTCTCAGAAATTTAAAAAAAAATCCCCTAAAATTGTTCATACCTAGTGTATTTTTGGTGAAAACATAGTAGAGGAGTCTGTAGGCAGTGAACTCGTTCTGGTTTCTGCCGCCGCACTCCTTGTACAGCATGCGCAGCTGCGTCTGGCACTGGTTGAACTCCTCGGGGTCTTTGCTCTCGAGGGCCACCCTGGCGTGCGTCTCGTAGACGAGCGCGGTGAAGGGTCCGCGCTCGCCCTGCACGGTCAGGTCCTGCCGGATCGACTTGAACTGCTCGCACGCGTAGTGGTAGTCGTGCTTCAAGATCCACTGCCGCTTCACCCACTCGAGCGAGCGCCGCAGCACCTCCACCGGACGCACCGCCGACGCCTCCGGCGCCTTTGTCAGCCGCAGGTACGGCTTCTCCACGTTCTGGCACGTGCCCACGATGTGCATCGTGCTCCAGTCCGCGCTTTCTTCGTTAAACTGTGGGCAGAAATTGAAATTTTGATTGATAGACGACATGGCAGTACACCTTGGCGGAAGAAATAGTTCAATTTATTTATCTTTAAGGCAATAAGGAAATTATTTTCACGAGTAGTATTGATATTCAGTCTGTGAAAGGGGATTGATAATGCAAAACTCGTGAAAAGCCTTGTTGCTAATGTATAAACTAATTTCTTAAGCCGTAATTGAACTTGTTAGCTCTGTATTTTTTTAAGTTAGCATTTTTTCTAAGGGCGAGGACTGTGTTCCTTTTGCAAAAAGAGTTTCCCCAAGAAGTGTAATGCACCATTGGATAAATCTCGACATAAATGAACCAAAACCTGCCAATAAAATGTGGCCAAGCGCTGTAAATTTTGGATTTCAAATGTAGTAAAATCCTCTTTTGATAATTGCAAAACGTAGAGAAAATTATGAAAATAAACAATTTGATGAACTGTGCGTTCTAGCCAACAATTCCAGTTGTTACTTTAACTGTTGACTCATGTCAATCCACTGAAAGTCCATGGCAATTCAATTCAGACGATTGAATATTGAGCTGCTGACGTAAAAACTTTTAGTTTGATGGTGAATTTATTGAATTTGTGTGACCTGACTTGCTGCGAATTTAAATCAATGGTTCAAATTATTCGTTTAGAAACTTTTAGCAATTTAAGGTGGATTAAATTTAACTATGAATAAATTACCATTTTTAAATAAATTAAAATTAGTGTTAATTTAAGAATGCGGAAAAGATTTAAGGAGACAAATCGATTGATAAACGTTTCTTGGTAATCTTAATGAACGACGCCATTATTTAAAAACGTTTAGGTCTTCAAAGTTTTCATAAAATCTAATCGTTAAGCATATTTATAACTCTACGAATTCCCTATTTTTATTATCGCGCCGGAACAAATTCTTCTAGCAGGCAGGGTTTTTGGAACCCAGCCTGCAGTACACTTATATATTAAAATGATTACATTTTTTTAGTAAAATATTTTGAAATTTAAATCATATTTTCAAATTTTACTCTCTGAAGAGTAAACTTTGAAGGGGGTTAGTGTGTGTGTGTGTGTTTCTCACCTGAATGGGCGTCGGCTTTTGCGTTTCCCCCCTGAGGTGCTGCTGGAAGCGGGCGGCGCGTCGTTGGAGCTGCGCGGCGTTCGCCTCCGGAGGCGGATTGGTGAACGGTTTTCCGGTGGCACCGCCGCGGCGCCGCTGGCCGAGGCGTCCGGCGACGCCGCCGGCCCTGCCCCTCCCCCTGGCGCCGCCGGCGCCTCCCCTGGCCTTCTTGGCCGAGCCGCCGCGCACCGGGCTCGGCGACGACGAGCGCGAGGAGGAGGAGCTGCTCGAGCGGCGCCGCCGAGAACTGCCCGACGACGAGGAGCGGCGCCGCCGTCGCCGCTGCTGCTGCGCCTGAACGAGGTGCAGCGGCAGCTTCTCGGCGCTCCAGTTGTGCATGGACAGCGCGCCGGCACCGAGCTTTGCTTTTTCCGTTAGCATTTGTTTCAAGTAGATGTCAACTTTGTCCCGGTCCTCTTTCGAGTCGCACATTGAGTAGCAACGCATGACGTAATTCCTGCAACAATAATTAATTATAAATAAATCAATTAAGTGAATAAATAATAAACCTACTGAAGAGGTATGGGCCATTCCTGGACAGTGGCGATGGGCGAGGGCGACGGTTCCTCGGGCTTTCTCTCTGAAACAGGGGGAGTAGAAGGCGGTGGCGGAGGAGGAGGGGTCGGGATGCTTTCAGGAGGGGGTGGAGGTGGGGTGTTTGGCGTGTTCGGGGGCAGCGGGGGCGGCACGAACGTGTGCCGCGGCACGTAAGGGTTGTTCAGCTTGTTGCCCATTTGAAACTGCATCTGTTGCTGCTGCTGCTGCTGCTGTCGACGGGCTTTTTTGTTTCGGTTTTTACCTCGCATACCTTGCTGGTGCTACAGAAAAAAATTATTTACATCAATTTAATCGAATAAAGTAATTAATTACCATATTTTGCTGGAACTGGGACTGCTGCTGATTGTAATTATTTTGGTTTTGATTGGGACTATTCTGCGGAAAGCCGAGGCCTGGTCTTTTTCCCAGGTTGAATCGCAACGGGGTACCGTACGGCGGCGGAGGAATGTTCATCGGAGGCAGCGGGGGCGGGGGAATCGAGGGTGGAGGCGGCACGGGAATGGAACTAGGGGAGGGTGGGGAGCCGGGGGGCAGCGGGGGCGGGCTGTCATCACCCGGCGGGGTCGGTTCCTGGCTCTGCACGGGAGGCGGCGGTCGCTCAAACGGTCTTCGGGGGCCGGGACCAGCTATCCGGAAGGGCATGAAACCTGTCGACTGGTCGAAGAGAAAATTGTCAAACCTGAAAATTCGCAAGAATTTTAAGTTACCTTAATTGGCGGAAAAGAGGGCGGCGGCGTCATTTGAGGTGGAAATTGGCTCTGAAACCGCGGGTTCCTGCGTTAAAGAAAGGATTAGTGGCGTGAATTGCGCGCAAAAAGAGCGACAAACCCTGGGTGAAGCATTGGATGGAAACCGGAATACCATCCGTTCTGGGGCGGTTGGTCGCCCATTTTCACACGCGAATTTGAGCGCTAAAGAACGGCGGAGAGAGACAAAAAACGGGAAATTAAGCAAAACGATACGAATCGGCGCTAGACTAAAAGATTATTCAGCGCAAATTCGATAATTCACGGCCGGAAATCACGAAAATTCGTCATACAACGCACTCGAGAACGAATTACGAACGAGACATCAACACTGAAAAAGTCACAAGAGTGATAGATGAGGAGAGTACTTAATCCAACTCCATTGTTTTGGAGTTAAACTTCAAAAGCGCCGCACCTCTTTGTGCTTATTTCATGAATTCATTGATAATGATGGCGTCGTTCCAGTCTTTTCAGTGAATGTAGCAGCAGATGAGCGCATTTGCGCACTCGGCGATGCGCTTTTGTTCAAAATTTAAATGCCTGGCTGGTGCGGGAAGCGGGAATATCACAAGAATTCGTATGAGGGCAGCTGAACTAGTTGTAAGAGTAGCGGCCCAGCACACGAAACGGAAACGGTGAACAATTAAGAATTATAGAATTCAAAACTTGCACCGTTGCCGCGGTGCTTATAGTTAGCAACGGACCAACAATTTATTTATTAAGAAGAGTAAAAATGACAACAACTACTACTATAACTTAGTAGCGATCAAACGAGAGATCCGCCCAGCAACAGCCAGTCACCGAGACGGGAAGGAGTGCTCCTTCCCCTCTCTCATTGTCAGTGACTCTGGCTGCGTTGCTTCTCATCTCCTAACTTTTAACGCTTTTTACTTTAGAACACAGAAGGGCGAAGTTGGTGGTTGACGAACAATAATAAACAAAAGTTGAGGTGATTGATCTGCTAAACATAAAATGCGACATCGCCGTCATCGATCGCTGGCTGATTCGCCGGCCGGTATAACTTTTTTGGACGTTTTAAATAATGGCGCGCTTTTTGATGTTAAAATATTTTAACTGTATGTAATTCTTTGCGGTTTTTGGCCTAAATTGTTAAATGTTAGAGGTACTAAATCACTATTTAATATTGAATATAATTAAAACCAGGCTTTCACTATTTAATATGTTTGTACTTTGGTTCAAATAATGAATTTTAAAACAAAATGTAATTAAAAACGATATTTGTGTTGAAAAATTGTCTCAAGTTTTATTTGCAGTTGACATAGATATGCATGGTATCATATATAATACTCGTGAATAAAATATACTATAGTAAAATACTAATCAATTTAATGTCTTGTAACATATTAAAAAAATATTCAATCATCCATTAAGTAAAATGTGCAACAAATTGACCATCATAATGGACAATCAAGTCGAAATGACTCGATAAACTTACAAAAATCACAATCTAATGTTAAAAAGATAATTATAAAACTAAAGACCTAGCTTTATAACCTCTATCTACACTCCCAGCAATTCCAGGGTTGCAAAAATCACGCATTTTTTTGCAAAATGTAGTGCAGCGGTAGAAAAGGTTTTTTCAATTTTTACCAGTTTTTTTACCTTTTGCACCTTATCTTTTAACAATTTTCAAATCATGATCTCGGCTTGAAAAATCGTTAGAAAGATTTTTTAGAGAAATTGAGGCAGCAAATGGAAACTAAACAGAAAAAATCTGCACAAGAGACGAAATTTTGAGCACTCCGGCCGCAAATTTTAGACTTTCACAGTGGAAATTTGAAATAAATTAATGTCTTGCATTTCTTGGTAAGAAATTGGTGAAAATTGAGTGGAAAAAAAACCAGTGGTGAAACAACAGAGGGTGATTAGCAAATGCAACCCTGAAAATGCATTCATCAAAGCCAAGCAAACCTTTTTAAAAAGGCGATTCAAACTAGTCAAACTATAGCATGATATATCCATCATATGAATGAAAATATACATCAAACAAATAATCATTAAGATCGGTGGATCTTCAAATACCTAAATCCAAGTAATAATAATACTACCTTTAGCATGTTAAGTTTTTAAGTTTTAAAAGGCAAAAAACGGTCCCTGCGAAGTAGCAAAACCACTATATAACACTTCTATAAAAAAATAAAGGAGAGCGACACCAGATCAACAAATCTCTGCCTGCTATTCACTCGTGAGAAATTTGTTTATACAAAATATATTGAATGTCATCCAAGGATCTACAAATATAATCTAATTCTTACAAAACTTGACAGTAACAACAGGACCTTTAGCGTCCATAATGTTAAGTTTTACCAGCAAAAAATCAACTCGGCGAAATTTCTACATATTTACACATCAATTTTTAGTAAAAAAGGCAAAACGAAGAGGAATTTCCTATTCCATTCCGAGACTTAATTTTTCTCGATGAATTTTTCGAATAAGTTCACTCTGTGAACAATGGACGGGTCCAGAGTTCTTTCATCGACTCCCATGGCAAGATTTACTTCTTCGTCCCACCACCAATTTACGCGTGCAGTTCCACTAAAACTGAGAACGGAGTCAGGATGACAATCAAACTGCGAAGTACCATTCTGGAGGTTGAAATAGTACTTCCTTGAGCAAGTCTTGCTGAACGATACAGTCCAGGGGTCCAAAACGACCTTCAAAAACATAATGCCACCCACCGTGAAGAACTTGTCCTCACTGTCGTCGAGCACGTAACACACTTTTCTTGCTCCACCACACTGCTTGATTCTCTTAGAGTTAATCTTTTCAAACAGAGGATCCAAGTTGTCCAATGTGAATACTTCCTTCACACAAATCCGAGCCAAGTCGGTTCTGAGCGGCTTGTCGTGGTTCTGGGCAAAAAGTTTGCATAGTCCGACACGAGCATCGAAACCAAAGTAACCAACGCGATGGCCGTCTAGCATGTGAGCATCCATCACATGCAATGCTTTGATGCATGTTTGTGCATCCCCCTCTCCATGGAACTCTGAAACTAGCTCTCCAAAAAGCAGCGTTTTCGCAGGAAGGTCAAGTTTCACATTTAAAGCGCTAACGTTGACCCAACTGCTGGCTTCGTCTAGAAAGTAGACATTTCCTTGTCCAACGCCTGCAAGAGAAATGATTTAAGTATTGGATTTATGCACATGATAGTTTGACTTACTTAAGAACAAGGTGCAATTCTTTGAATTACGCTCCGAACTCGTAGCATAACACCTCCATTCGAGGATTTTCATATTCTCCTCTAGAATTATCGGTGTCAATTCGAAGGAGTCATGGCTGAATTCGATATGAAATCCAGCGTACACAGGTTCTGGCCGCTCCAATCTAGAAGCTGTTCGTTCCATATTGGCCAAAATATCCCTGGCAATAGTATATCTGGAAGGTCGCCGATTGTTTCCTGGAGTTTCTTCGTCTCCATTTTCTATAACAATCAGAATGACTTATCTGATTATAATTTTGTTTTTGAATTGTGGTCATATTTACAGAACAGGTGTCAAATTCTAAATAAAAATGATCTGACAATTCTTAATGAGGCAGGCATTTAATTGATACATATGTATATTAACCAATTTAGGTTATTTCTTCAACCTAACAAAAGTTTTACCCTGAAAAACGTGGAAATAACATATGAAAAAACAGAAATAAAAACTGGACAAAACACCGTGCCAAAAATCTTCATTGTTTTAATATTAAGGCCATTATTATTTCCCAATGATCATTATTGTTTTAATATTGGTATATAATATTGTATCAATGTGAAAATGTGACGCTTTTTAACATTGTATTAATATTGGCCACAAATATTGACCGCTATCATTGCGTTAATATTAATTTCCAATGAAAATCAAATGATCTCCTAATTTCCGTAGAATTTTGGTAATTTAGGGTTTTTTGAATTAGAAACATAGTTTCATTGAATTTTAAAATTTTATTTATTATATCAAGACATATTTTTGTACCACCTGAGTCACAAGAGTAATTTAAGTTTTAAAAAATTATTTACATTATATAAGCAGTTGGGTTTATGTATTACAGTCACAGCATTCAGTTGTTTGTATATATATACATTCAGCGTACAGCAGAGATTGAGACAAAGTTGGTTTTAAGTAGGGATATACTTATAATCTGTGCTACATAATAAAAATTAGTAACTTTGTCCAGTCGTCGGCCAGGCGAGTCACAGCGACGTTGACACCGGCACTAAAAGGGGCGGTCAGAAATTGATGAGGGACGTGTTATGTGCTAATAATGACCTGAACTTTACATTTTACAGAGCCACCATTATTGTTTCCCTATTTTTGACGCTGTCAATGCTGCTCGTCGGGCCAAACGATTCGACAAAGTCAAAAGTGGCATGATATTAAACATTAATTTTGCGTTAAAAAGTTTCAAAATTCGTTAATAACAAAGCTCTAGAACAAAAAATTATCAGTTTTATATAGCTGCTATGAAAAATATTTTTAAAGACCGTCTTTGACGAAGTTTCTGAGCACACCAATCGATTCTTGAAGGTCGAATTAGGTAAAAGGGATGTTTTTTCCGTCGAAAAAGTGCAGCGCGGCGTGCGTAGTTCAAGTATAACTTTTTCCCACCAAAATAATATGAACGTATGTGTGAGAAGTGCGCATGCGCGTCGGAGCTATTTGAGCACTTGCAGAGAGACCGCCTGTACAAATGACTTCTTTGTCAGATCCAGCCAGCTCTGACGCATGCGCAGTTCTCACAAATAGGGAGCAATTTGAGCAATTTGAGAAATTCGAGCCACTAAACTAACCACTTTTTGCCATTTCTGCCGGTGACTCTTGATGACATAAACTTCCACATCGCGTGCAGTTTTAAAATTAAAGACATTTTTACCTTCCAAACGTTTCCGCATCTTTCGTGTGTTCTCCTGCGGCATCATTATGGATAGAAGGCTGTTTAACAAGTTGGTTTCTCCAAATCCTAAAATGAAAACAAGGTTTCCTGTATTAAAAAGTGTATAAACCAAATGAGATATTTTTATATAATTTAAGGATTCCAATAAAAAATAGCAATATTGCGATTTATTAACCTGACATATTTATTTAAAAATCTTATAGGTGCGGTTTACCCGATATGCTCAAATGCATGGGGACTCCACGGGTTGGGTTGGTTTCCAGCGGCTTTATTATGGATAAACGTTTCAATTAAGTCCACATATTGGGCACAAGCTCCGCCGCGGCCACTCGGGCCCCTTTTCATCCGCTTTGGTGGTGTTATTGATACTACCCAGAGAGCTCATAGATGATCACGGCCAGTTCTAAAGAAAATCAACCCTTTAAATGTTACCGACGTATGTTTTTCATGTACTTCTGACCAAGAGTGCCCCAAAATCTAATTTCTCGAATTTTTCTGGTTACGCCTTCTTTTTTGAGCAAACGAAATTAATTGCTTCCGGGATGAGAAAAATTATGAAATTTAAAAGTAAAAGAAGATAAAAAATAGTACTTTTGAGTCTTGTAAGATTTTTTTATTTTTTTAAATTGCAGATTTTCGAAATGGATCTGTGTTTAGCTTTATTAAAATTCACCAGTTCATAGCAGCGTAAAAAACTGCCTAAATTCAGAAAGCTGATTAAATTTCCAGATTTTTTCCTTTTGAACCGAATTTTCGCAAAAAAATTTGACTGAAAATTTCAGCTCGCCACTAAAGAACGTTTATTTTGTTTTATTTTTTGGGGGGGAAAAATCAAAATACCCAAAATAAAGTTAATTTTTTTAAGAATCATCTGAAAAAATGTATTTTTCATTTAAATAGTTTCTATGATTTTCAGAGGCGTACTCGGACCCTTTTTGCTATCGGAGACTGCGTAAAATACAAAGAAAATAATATTATTGATTTTCAAGAACGGATTTATTATTTACCACATGCGAAAATTTCAAATTTTTCAGACAGTTAAAACATAATTAAAATGATAACTGGGCGAAGTTGAGTTGCGCGCCGGCCATCTTCTGTATTAGAACCAGAAGCGACAGCGTGAAACACGCCCCTCTGTTGGCCAGCAGCGCTGGGCGCTGACCAATCAGATGGTTTTTGCCAATTTTCTCCGAAATGTACAGTGCAAGACTCGTTCTCCCACCAATATAACTCAATAATAGTGGAGAAAATAGATCATCGCGACACACGCGCTCTACTAAAGCAAATTTCGAATAGCTTTTTATTTCCAATTAGCACTGACCGGCGAATATTACGCTTTCAGAAATAATCGGAAATTTGAATATTTCGGGATATTTATTTTAAATATTTCAGTGATAAATCAAAATTTTATTACGATAAAAATGCGTATATTTTAAGGAAAAAATTAATAATATGTGATTTTTAACTCGTGCCGCATAGACCCGTGATTGCGCAAGAAAGTTAATCTCATGTTCTGTACGAACATGGTGCACATTGCACAACAATATTTCAACGATGGTCAATGCTCAATGCAGGCGTAACATTGCTCAAGTGTGGTATAAATTTCAGGCAGTATGACATGCATAGAAAATGTATTCCCAAGCAAAAAGTGTACGATATAAATTACGTATTTTAATATTTTCTTCAAGTGAAATGTGTTATTAATAAAAAACAATAAGACATTTCACCTTCTGCAATAGCAATGTGATTGAAAATAATTGGGTTGTAACGCGCGTGTCTAGGGGACTTTGTGCTACGCGTTACTATCTGGCGCGGCTTGAAGAGCCGGCGCCCAGATCTAGCCTGTTCTGTTTTGGGCTGCGGGAACTCTCTCGTGGGAGTTCCCGCTATTAAACTGAATTCGGACTCTTTCGGCCGGTCATCGGCACCCAGAGCCGGGCACTCGCCTTGGTCGATCTCGTGGTCGACAGGCGGTGTCCTCGAACTCCGTCACTGTCAGACGGACAGTGCTCAAATGCGGAGGATTACGTAATAAATGAATTGCTTTAAGCCAAACTTACTATTATTCAGGACGGTCTCAAACAATTATACGACACCCTTATAATTTGAACACTTGAGATTCTTTATTATCAGATACGACGACCGCCGCTTGCGACGGCCTAGTTTACAATACCTCCTCCCCGCTCGCTAGCGCACAGAGGGATCGCCTTATACATAAGGTGGTAGTAGGGGAAAAGGTGGCTCCTACAGGGTGCAACGAATATAATTGAACTTATGCAACCTGAGCTGCATTTTTGGGGGTTTACTACTGCAAAAGTTCCAGTCATCCCTTGTATTTATTGGAGTCTAAAGTTATAAGAAAAAATCCAGGGGTGCACTTGTCGTTCAGGAGAAATCGCCTGTTTATTTATCAGGGAGCTACTGACCGTGAAAAATTGAGGCATTGAGGCAGAGAGAACACAATACATGTGTTCAGCCAGGGTTGAATGAGAAGGGGAGGGAGCAAGGCTTTGTAAAAAGGGACAATAGGCCGCACGCTTCCTCACCCGCTCAGCAACTTTTCGAATAAAATGCTCTTTCCAAGACTCAGAGCATGTTTGTGGGATTTTTCTGTAAAAATGCGGGTTCTTGCGAACGCTGTACTGGTCACCAAGATACCAAAAACTTTAACTCTCCATTCAACATTTTCCAAAATATTGACTTTTTTGGCACGGAATATTTAACTTTTTTGAGGTTAAATTTGGAAAAATTCGTATAAAACCAAAATTAGTGTTTTCCAGCTGCTTTTTTTGCGCAAAAAAACAGTGGTGCATTTTTGCGTATTGCAAATTTGGCGAACTCTGATTGCTTCCTTTCCTCCTCAGACTGACAAACTGATAATCTTTGGCCTTTTAATTTTAATGCTGCCATTGCTGCCGATAAAACTGTCCCTCGTCCCGCTGCAGTTTGTCCCTGTCCCCAAATTCAAAATTCGTCCCGTCCCTCAGGGAATCCATCAGGGACGGGACGGGAATCCCGTAATCCCTGTCCCTGGTCCCCTCTCTACTTTTAGTGACGCGTTTAAGTGGCTGCAAGAAAATTTGACGCAAAATAGGCGATAATTATATTAAATAACTTTGGTCTCGATATGTAGACTTAGGAAGCTCATTTTTTCAATACTTGAATTTTTTATTTTTTAGAGCATGATGTGCTAAGAAAATCTATCCCTCCATTGTCAAAAATTGGCAAAAAGTTCAGAAAATTAAATAATTGTCCGAAAAAAATTCATGATTATTAACGCAATAATTAAAATCTTTTGTCATTTTTCGAAAAATGTTTCAAAATTTGCAATTGGAGCGGAGATATGAAATATTGAAAATCAACCACTCATGAAATTTTTAAACGCCTCTAAGCATTAATAGACGTTCACGCTGGTTTTTAGCTCCGCAGATATTCCGTATGAAAAAATGTTTTAACTCACATAGTTTAAAATCTGAAAGCTTTGGAGGCACGAATCATTGAAACTTGGCTTCGAAACTCTTAAAACTAAATTTATTTTCTGACAATCATTTTTCTAATTTTAATATTTCAGGCATAACACACGCCAAAAGCAGATAATTTATAATACAAAAAGCATTTTTTTTTAATAATTTAATTCTGATAATTAACAACGCTGCAAGCTGCAACGTCTCTCAAATGCTTCTATGTTGCAACTTTCAGCACGAATGTGTATGAGAGAGGGGTTTGCAACCCTGTGCGCCCAGTACAAACATGTTGCTGGCAGTAAACAGCAAAATATTTCTTTACAAAGAAATACCAATCTTCAGCGTGCTTTGAAAAATAAAACGCAATAGGCTTTTGGGGGCAAAAGAAGAGGAAACAGACTACCGCCGCCTGACGGGATGTAGGATTATGTTTTAATAATGAGGGTTCCAACAAAAAAAATAACACACGATAACAATAAAAGGAGTTTCTTTATATACGCTTGATTTAAGCGGGTGGAAGTTTTGTGCACATTTGAAAAGAGGAAAAAAGAGCAGGGTGCATTTTGATACTAACACACCTGACACGCAATTGCATATTGCATAATATATTGTCGAACAATATTACAAAAATTTAATGGCGGAATGCGGCTTTTAAAATGGATTCTTTCCAACTAGAGGGAGGGGTTATCTGGTGACAATTATTCGTCCACAGTGATTGGTCACATGTTTGTGCGTACAAAAATTGTTACAACACATTTCAAGCGTCATTCCTCATAAGCGATATCAGATCATTATGTTATTGCTGCATTATTATATACTCACGAACAAAAGTACCACAGAATAATGATGTTAACACGCACTGATTTTATACACACTTAAACACATATTTTTTGCAACGAAGTGAGGATAAAAACAACCACAGCAAAACTTTAATTAATTGTGCCATGTTAGTAAAAAACACAAAATGAGCAAACACGGTCCGACAGCAGAAGCATATTTTGCCAAAGCGAAAATGTGGATTACGCTTGCACTTGAAAAACGTGATAGATTATTTAGGAGATCAAAAAGTAAAAAGACAAACATTATACAGGACCAAAAATTATTATATAGGGGCCCGGGAAGCCCCCTCAAAGCAGGCGGCCTCCCTATGCTCCTGTGTAAAAAAATCGCCAAAACGGGGCCGATCGGAGTGAAACTCGCGTGGTCGACCGAGGGTCACCAACAAACGTGTAAACAACGGAGAAACCAGCGATTCCTCCCATAAGCGAATTTAAATAAAAATAAAACCAAAATGGGCCTTTTTGAGGGTCTCACGGGGGCAGCGGGGGGTACGCTGAAGATGGGGGGTTGAAACTGGTGCCATCGGCCGCAGAATTTATCGGCGGATTTAATGAACACCGGTTTAAGCCCACAACTCCCATAGGTGCCGAGATATAAAATTCTAAAGGCCGAAAAACGTGGTTTAGACAATAATTTTTTTTGAGGAGCCCCCGCGAAGGCCCGCGACGTCCGACGGCCCGCCGCGACCTCTCATTCGAAAGAGACTGCAATTAGCTTAATTTTGATGTGCGGGTTCGCCATCCTGCTTGAACCGCGCGAAGGTGGAAGGGCCGAAAGTGTTAAAAACAGGCAAAAGTCGAAACTCCCATAAGATTAACACGGGAGCCCACTTTGTTTGGGATCAAAATTCCAAGATAGCCAATCTTTAAGTTTGCCCAAAAAACTAAGGCACAGCGAGTATGAAATCCGTGTGACCTCCTCAGGGTCAGCGGTGACCCTTCAAAGTTGAAAAACGCGATTTTACGTACTCGAGGCCCCCCGCGGGGTCCCTATGGGCCCCAGCGCCCCCAAACTCGAGATTCAAGCAGGCGACAAGTAGACAAAGCCATCGGTGTGCGGAAAAGATTTTTCCGCCCCATAGCGAAAAAGTTATTAACCGGGCAAATTTTGCCCATTTTCCATTCCGTAACTTTCGCCAGACATATCTTCGGACCTGGGCAAAAAATGAAAAAAATGGCTCTACCATCGATGCGCAATTTATCTGCGATCATTTTAAGACCAAATTCGACCTGATCGGTTGAAAAACCTGGGAGGAGTAGTCTTTGGCGCGCGGCGCGGAAGGGTTTTTTTGCCTCCCTTAAGCTTAACATGGGAATTTAGAATTCAGATTTCGGGCAGAAAAAAATTCTTTTGGGCCACGATTGCAGTTTCATACTCTTCCGCCCGACTAACAGTCCCTGCAATCCGATTTTGGCGGAAATCCGGCCCATAGGCAAATTACGGCGGAGCATTGAAAATCCGCGATTTGCCGTGCACGCAAATGGCCACGCTGTAAATACGCGCGGCGCCGCCGCGGAGCCGCCGCGCATTTAAACTCGAATTTGACCATCGGACCCACACGACTTAGTGCGCGGGGGTCTGAAACCGAATTTTGACCGGTCTAACTCTTCTCAAATTCATTTTATAGGCGATTTTTGGTTTTTGGTGTGCAAATCGCGTGCACGGCAGCAGCAGCGTGCGGCGCGGCACCGTGCCGCACGGATTTATTTTTGCCAAAATTCGAGTTTTCGCCGCAGCGTCGACCGCGACCCCTCATTCGAAAGCGACCGCCGAGCGCTTCAACCTGGCGTGCCCAAACGACCTTCCCCAGGATCCCCCGCCCAGAGTTAGCATATACATCGGAGCTCAAGTGCGAAGCGCTCTACGTAAGTAAAGTTGGCGATATCGCCAGCCCATTTTCAAAATTTTTAAAAGTAGTGATATCGCCAAAATTCGATTTCAACAAAAATACGTTCAGAGGGTTGAAATTAACATCAATACACCACCCCCGAACACACAAGTGGTTCAAAGGGGTTAAAACAAACGTAAAAGCCGTAGAAAACAGATAAAAAGAAAATTCAACACTCAGAAGGGTTTAGCCACCTTGAAACCTCCTCAGGTGGACTCCAAATTTTATGTAGAACAAGATAGGATGGGTTCCGAAGTGGCTAAACCCTGCACTCTACCCTTGAAAAGGGACGAAAGGGTGAAATACGATGTTTTTTCCGCATTAAAACTATTTTGAACACAGTCTGCAGGGTTTAGCCACTTCTGCACCCATCCTATCTTGTTCCTCGGTGAGGAGGAGTGGGCTGGGTCCCTGAAATTTGCGGCCTGGTGCGCCCATAACATGTGTTATTGGGACCCGGGGGTTTCAGCATTCGTGCTAGTGCAGTGCGCGCCCTTCCCGCTCCGAGAGGCCAGGGATAAAAAGAGAAAAAAAATAAATGTGCACTGTTTGCCAGAGATGAAAAGCAGGTACAGCCGATTGTACAAAAAGCTGCCTTGGGTCTGGTTTTCTGATGGGTGGTTTTCCTTGAAAACCCTCCCCTCTGCCTCTATAGCGCGATCCATCAAACGGCAGGGAGTCCATTCAGGCACAAAATAACAATATAACATTCTCTGCTCGCGGGGGGCAGGCCATAAAAGAACGTGCATACTTGTGAACAATAACATACAGAGGTTTCCCCTCTTTTACCAACCCCAGGAGAATCCAAAGCAAATCGTTTACCTAAATATGGCAGAATTAATTAATTTTTATGATGCTATTCTCTTCGATTCTGGTTGGACTGTAAGCCAATTTCGTCCTCTAGCCCGTGAAACTTCTAAATAGTAAGCAAAATACTGCCCAGCAGTATGATAATTGAATCTATCATTATTGGGGTTTACATGATTAAATTTTACTTAGAAATAAAAAACAAATCTGACGGAATCTAGTCCTGTGCGCACGGGCGCCGCAACTGGAAATGAATCGCGGATAATTAGCCGTAGTTTAGCTCTAATAATCGTTAGGTTTCGGCGACGCCTTAAAACAAGGCTCTATTTCCGGATGGGTCGGAGGAATTGTCAGTATCTTTAGTCTCTTTGTGGAAATTATTAGCTTTTGGCCACCGTCCGCACGCGGTAAATGAAAGGACTTGATATATATCATGCTAACGCTACGCAAATTGTACTTACACGAGTGAAACTAAAGTATTGCTCTTGAGAGCGAGAACTGAAACCACTGATGTTCGGCGAAGGAATGACTCCGTGAAGGGAGGAGATCGTCGCACTGCACTGATGACGCTGGCGGGCCGCGGGCATCTCTGGCCGCTGCTTATTGGTCAATCACATTTTCATTGATGCACATTGCCAACGATCGTGAAACCCCGTCGAGTTAAGAGTGTATAGGCAACCTGACAAACCTTCTAGCAACACATCATATCCTGATATGCGCCTACAGATTAGAGGCGCGGCCGCCACGGCATAAGCAAATATGATTTTTTTAATGAAAACCAACGATCCTGTACACACCACTTTGACTTGTTAGAGAGCAGAGCTAGATTACTTTTGCTGCAAACCAAAAATTTCATAATTACGGTGCTAATTGGCGTAGAATAATCGAATTTGATTTATTTGTTTTATTTTGGATTTAGGATTTTTTTAGTTATATTCAGAACTAAGCTTAACCCAACAGGAGCAGAGACATTAATTAATTACGTTAACAACAATTGAAATATAAAATGTGAGCGGTTTGATAAAAAATTTGTTTCTTTAAATAGCACAGTATTGTTGTCTGTTATCAGCTTAATTTTTTTTAAAGTTCACCTAATTTTAATCAATTAATTTAACATTGAATCCGATTTGGATTAGTGCAAAACAAAATATTTACAGATTAAAAATTGTTTTAATTATTCATAAGTAACAAATATATTTTTAAGCTTTTAAGCCAGTTGCAAATCCTAATTGCAAGCTTCTATTTCTGAATTTGAATTGGAACTTTGGTGCAGCGTAATACTTCCCGCGCCTGACCACGGCTTCTTAAAACGAGAGGCTACCGCGATGAAGCCGATGCATGCGATGGTTTAATCTTGACAGGTTTTCATTAAATAACCACCGCAATGCCAATTTTCCAAAAAATATTGTCTACCGATAGAACCGCTTTAGGTAAAACCGATATTAATTCAAATAACCCAAATAACACAAGACATTATCAAAACAAGGGATCTAATTATTTCCACAGAGGCTGTATCTTTTTTCAAGATTAAATTTTAAAATTAATTATAAAAACTGTTCTTAAATAAATCATAGTAAAAGAGCGGCTTTTCTCACCTGGAGGTGGAGGACCCTGTTGAGCGTAACGATCCGCACTCCCATGACGACAAACCCGGCGTCGACGTCGGACACGGCGGGCCTCAAGCTGAAGTGCCTGTCCGAGTAGGGTCCGTCCTCGTCGCACACGCAGAAGCAGAAACTACATTTCTTGAGCAGCAGTAACTGGTACCAACTATTGAGAAGCACGGCCGGCGTAGAGCACTTGGGCACCGAGCCTCTCGTGTCCGAGAACACGAGCCGGTCGTAACGCCGGTGGCGCTGCTCGGACAGACACGCTGCCGGACATGCCCAGCGGCTCGCACTTGACCACTTTGCCCCTGCACAAACGCTGTCTGTAACACAACTCGGCATCGCTGCAGCTGAAGACCTGGATGGATTATTTAATTGTATCAGGTTTCACTGATTTACGAATTATTTGAAATAAATAATTGCTTTAGTAAAGCGATCAGAAAGTTGAATTTTATTTTATGTTAGCATTAAATTTATTTTAAATAATTTTATTTTTCGGTGTTCTATGTCATAGGTGGAACAGAAATTATTGCTAAAATTATTATATTTAAAAAAAGTAAATCACATTAAAGAATAACAAAACAATACCTTTATAAAAATAAATAAAAAATTATTAACTCTCTTTCCTATCTAACAGCGGGGGTCCAGATATGCGATAAAATTGGTTCGCACTGCGCAGATCCAAGATGGCGTCTGAATGTGGGAAAGAAAAAGCTCTCTTTGGATTGCCGTACAAGTGTCAAGAGTTTGTTTTTACGATCAAAAAGACACAATTAGTGCAATTATGTCACAATATTGACCAAAACTTTGGTTATTTTCGCGCATTTTCACGTGACCGTTTTTTCGCGCCATACTCCACCAGACGCCATATCTGCGCGTCGCACGAATCTGGCCCCCGCTGCTATCTCATATAAAAATGTTCCAAAATCATGATTTTTGTCCACCTTAGTGTAGGTGTAATATCCGCAGGTGCTCGTGCAAGCCTGATCAGAGTTGAGGTCGCGCTCGTTCTGCACGTAGCCCTGCAGCAGCTCGGTCAGCTGGACGAAGGTCTCGTTTTCCACGTGTTTCTCAGGGTCACACCGCCACACTTGCCGACCAGAACTCTTCATCGCCGCGATCGTCGCCGCCACCTTTTCAGTCGATCTCTGCTCCGTCGTCTCGCGCAGCAACTCTTCCTCCGCGTGAAAAGTCTCTGGAAAATTATTATTACCTAATTTTCTTATTTTAATTCAAGAAAATATATATACCATTCGTGAAGTAACGCTGTAAAGTGAGCGAGTACTGCATCATTGCGTATCCTTTGAGCTCGGCAAGAGCGACCAGCGTGTATATGTTGTGAATCACCTGTTGCGGTGACATTCGCAAATTGCACACGATGCTCTCGTAATTCTACAACAATGCAATGGAAAATAAAAGTAATTATTGTGTCGAGCAAGTACATGCAGTACGATTCGAATTTGAGAGAGGAAGAACGGGAAAAACTTAAACATTCAATTTTTATTTTTCATTGCCTGAAAACCACAATTCAAATTAAAACAAAGAGAAGGAAGTAAAGTTTGGTTTGGAAGTGGAAAAGAAAGTGGGTTTTCCCGAAAATGAAAAAAAATAATTTTTCTCAGATTGTTCTCGAATAAATTAACTAATTTTTTGGTATTTTGATATTTCCTACAAAAAATTGAAGGTTCTCTGACAACCAGTTGGAATTTTCAGACGAATTTTGTGAGAAAAATGTTGCTAAATATAAAAAACTGGAAATGAAATCAGCTTTCTGAATATCTTAATGATATTAAAATGGTCTAAAAACTACAGAAGTAGAATAAATTAAGCCTCAAGTCGATTTTCTCTCAATTTCCGGTTCTTGTCGCTGAGGCCACTCCATCAATTGACCTTCTCCGCTACGCTTTTATCTTTTGCAACTTTTCTAAATATGTTGCAGTTGGCTTTTTACTGTTCTTTCACCTGACAGGCCTTAAAAAATTCACTCTGTGTTGCAAGAAGGTTTGTCAGGTTGCCTAATATACACATTTCACTCGCAGGTGTTTCACGATTTTCGGCAATGTGCATGAATGAAACGTGAGTGTCCAATAAGAAGTGGCCAGCGTGTGTGCTGCGCGTCGTCTCTCCCGGATTCATTCTTCCAGCGGACTTCGGTGATTTCAGTTCTCGCTCTCTCTCAAGTGCAACACTATGGCTTCAGCTTTGTAAGTAAAATTTATTGCGTAGCGTGTAAGCATGATATATCAAGCCCTTTTATTTACCGCGTGCACACGGTGGCCAAAAGCTAATAATTTTCCCAAAGAGACCAAAGATACTATAACCATTCCTCCGACCCATTATTTTAAGGTGCCACGCCAACCAATCGATTATTGTAGATCTAAAATATAGCTTATAATATCCGCGGCTAATTTCCAGTTGAAGCGCCCTTACCGCGCCCGGCACTCGGACTGGATTCCGTCGGATTTATTTTATTTTAAAATAAAATTTAATCATACAAACCCCAATAATTATAAATTCAACTATCAAACTGGGCATTACTTCTTTTCTTGCGTACTGTTAAGAAGTTTTACGAGCTAGAGGATTAAATTGGCTCACTGATCAAGCAGAATTGACGAGAATATAGCATCATAAAAATTAAGTCTGCCATTTATTTGGCTGACTCCACATGGAGTCAGTAAAAATGGGAAACTTCTGTTGGGAAAGGCATTGTACAGTACACAACAAGTATAAACGTCCTTGTGCCTGCAAATGCACCCTCAAAGCATACCCTCCCTCCCGCGAGCAAAGAATGTTATTGTTATTTGCCCCCATGCCCCATGAATGGACTTCCTGTTTATCTGAAGGTTCTCGCTAGGCACGGGATGGGGGGTTTCAAGGGAAACAATATAATCCATCAAACCAGAGACCCAAGGCAGCCGTTTTTAAAGAGCTGCTGCTTTTTTCCAAGAATTGCTTGCAGTGTGCTTGCGTTTCTACCCAATTTCCTTGCTTTCCAAGCTCTCTCTTTTCCTTTCTCTAAAGCGCTTTTTTCGCTTTTTCTTCTCGCTCTAGCCGCTTTTTTCCAAAAGTTGCTTGCAGTGCTTGCTTTTTTTTCCAAATTTTCAAAATTGGTTGAAAGCAGGGAAGTGCGGGTGCATTACCTGCTATAAAAAACAAGCCATAATAGAGGGAATTGCAGCAGCAGCTGGAGACAAAAAAAGAGGGGAAAAATACTCTTTTCCACTTTTTATTATCATACACTTTTGTTGGATAATAAATAAATATAAGTAAAATAATTAATTTATTGTTTGATAAAAAAAGCAAAAAATGTAAGATATAAAGCGTGTAAAAAAGGGTGTATTTTCGAGCAAGAAAATTGCCGAAAGCCAAAAAAGCAACTAATAATGACTAAAAAAGCGAATAAAATAAAAAAGCAGCCGCGAAACCCCATAGAAAAGTAAGAAACAGTATGCACCGTATACGCGTCATCCAGCCAGCCACAGAAATCAGCATTTTTGTTCTTGATATTGGGCGTCTCTAAGCAAGGTCACTAACAGGCCAGAGAGGGTGTTACAACAATTTCACTGAGCCTTAAGTATTTTATTGTCAAGTATTAATTCCGATAAAAAACTCATTCAATTAGTTTACTCCGTTCCTACTTGCATATCAGTTATTTCAATAGTGTTCAAGAGTCAATGATTTTGAGGGAAATGAGGGAAAAAACTACACACAACTCAGACATTCCGGAAGCTAGTTCAACCGTCGATTTTCCCCCTCAGTTGTTGGTTGAATTTAAATAAATTTAAAATGTAATAAAACCGTTCCCCTTTATTTGTCTAAGTCTCGCCTACGCTAAATTCAACCTCAGTAACTTAAATTACGGCCAACTTCGCGATCGCAAGTCTTTCTTTTCTGTTATAGAGCCATTTAGAACCAATAAACCAAACTCAACCAATTTTCTAAAGTCTTAAATTCTTGTGTGTTAATTCTCTCTTGTCCTACTTGATCTTGATTATTACGTCGAGAGCCACGCGAGGCCACAAGCCGAGAATAAGCAGGATGTGCAGCGGTTATCAATCTAGGTAATTTTCTATGAGCTTTAAGACAGTTAAAGGGTGCTCCTCGTCCTGCGGCCAGAGTTAAAACCTGCGGACGCGAAGGTTGCAACCTAATTCTAGATAAAAGGCACCTTCTTGAATAAATAATCAGTAAGATATAAGTCCTGACCAAGTTGCTATCATAGGCGATCGGTGCATGTAAGTAGGTCAATTAGTGTAAAATATAAATAAAACTTAAATAATTAAATTGTTAAAATATGCTATGTATACATTTGCTTTACAATTTGGTTGGGAGGTTGTTGTATACCATTTACGGTTTATATGGTTTTTTCCGGATTTTTCCACGATATTGGCCACTGCCACTTGAGGTGTATATCGAATAAAGTGTATCTGTGGCAGCGCCTTTTCCCAGCATATCGCGTTGGCAACCAGCGTCCATTCCCTGGCAATTCCATTCCCAGCATAATTTTTCCCAGCATATGCGCCAATAGGGATTTTACAGGAGAAACAAAAAACGGTGCTGTTCACACATGGCTGTCTAGATGGCGTAAAATTGTCATATTATTGAAAGAAAACACCGAAATGAACATTTTGACGTACTTTTATTTTGATTTTATTGCGTTGGCGCTTAACTACTCGCTCCCAAAGTTCAAGAATATGGGATCAATAGGTTTCCACTTCATGTTAAACGCACATAATGGCAATAAAATTTAGTTTTTAATATCCAAAACAGTTCTGGAAGACTCACACTTTTCGACAAATTCACACTTCTCGATAGGATAGTACTCTAAGATTTGTATTCTTCGCATCAGACCGAGAAGTCTAAAATGAACGGAAAAGCGTGAGTCGACTCTAATAATTTTAGTAGGTACAGAGAAATCATCACAGTTAACCTAAAACCCCTATCCCTTGATATTAAATAAAATAATGTTACTGCCGTTGTGCTAAAAAATAATATGAATAAATATTTGCCTATTTTCCATCGCCAAAACATCTGAAATTAATTCTACCAAAAAGTATTACGAAAACTGCACATCGTGCGACACTGTTCATGGTTGTACAAAATATTCACTTCACTTTTGCAGGGGGGTTTCACCATGATGTTGTGCATCAATGGAAATGTGATTGACCAATAAGCGTGATGCCTGCGGCCCCAGCGTCAGGGCAGAGTGGTGCAGAGAGCGTCTCACAGATTCTCATTCCTTCCCCGAACATCAGTGGTTTCAGTTCTCTCTCAAGAGCAATACTTTAGTTTCACTCGTGTAAGTACAATTTCCGTAGCGTAAGCATGATATTATAACAAGTCCTTTCATTTACCGCGTGCGGACGGTGGCCAAAAGCTAATAATTTCCCCTAAGAGACTAAAAGATAATGACAATTCCTCGAACCCAACCGGAAATAGAGCATTATTTTAAGGCGTCGCGCAAACCTATCGATTATTAGAGCTAAAATACAGCTAATTATCCGCGGTTCATTTCCAGTTGCGGCGCCCGGCGCACAGGACTAGATTCCGTCAGATTTGTTTTTTTATTTCTAAGTAAAATTTAATCATATAAACCCCAATAATGATAGATTCAATTATCATACTGCTTGTTTACTATTTAGAAGTTTCACGGGCTAGAGGACGAAATTGGCTTACAGGTCAAGCAGAATCGAAGAGAATAGCATCATAAAAATTAATTAATTCTGCCATATTTAGGAAAACGATTTGTTTTGGATTCTCCTGGGGTCGGTAAAAGAGGGGAAACCTCTGTATGTTATTGTTCACAAGTATGCACGTTCTTTTATGGCCTGCCCCCCGCGAGCAGAGAATGTTATATTGTTATTTTGTGCCTGAATGGACTCCCTGCCGTTTGATGGATCGCGCAATTGAGGCAGAGGGGAGGGTTTTCAAGGAAAACCACCCATCAGAAAACCAGACCCAAGGCAGCCTTTTGTACAATCGGCTGTACCTGCTTTTCATCTCTGGCAAACAGTATGCGCATTTATATTTAATTTTTTTAATTTCTCTCTTTTTATTCCTGTCCTCTCGGAGCGGGAAGGGCGCGCACTGCACTAGCACGAATGCTGAAACCCCGGGTCCCAATAACACATGTTATGGGCGCACCAGGCCGCACATTTCAGGGACCCAGCCCACTCAAAAGGGTCGCTTGCCTCCGCACCGAGGACTGAATTGAAACGCTATGCACATTCAGAGTGTTGTCATATATTTATATACATTTTTTTAACTTTCAGGATCAACAGCCAACCTTGATTAAAATAAATTATTGCCCATACTGCCAGCAATATTATTCTATCATGGGACACCGCTTCCACTCCAACTGCCCAACTTACCATCGCATAAATAATAATAATAAACTTAAATTTTGAAACTAAATGAAATGGCAAGAAATGCGCAGTCGTCATTCAGGTCGTCAAATCCTCCCGAAAGAAATGCAACAGCAGGGCAGCCAGTCGGGCAGCAAATGTTTCCATACCCGGCGGGATATGGTATAGCTATATAAAAAATCTAGCTTTATTTATTAAAAATTATAAATGCACTTTTTCTCTACTTAAGGCAAAATTAAGATGGAGCAGGGGATTGCCCAGCAGCAGTGCAGTTATTCACACCCTGGACCAAGCAACCAAAACATGTCAACAGGAGTTGCAACGCAGAATGCATCATCAGGTACAAAAAAAAATCAAATTATATATTTCTAAATTAAATTTAATTGCACTTATCTCTTCCAGTGCCGCGTGACAAAACCAACCAATGACTGGCGCGTATAAAACTACTTAATCGTCTCGACCTCCACCAACCCCTTCAACCACAAAGCTGATTCTTTGAAAATAAAATTCATCAGGCTCTCATTGAGTATTTTTATTATTTAATTTCCCCGACATAATTCGCGGTGAAGTCCTAAGTTCTAAATATACAATATAGAATCTCACAAATCAAGTAAAATAAAATATTTTTGATCTGCCTTTGATAGATAAAATAATATTTTGCTGACAAATACTAAACTCAAATTTAATTTTTGCCTCCTTGTTGAAAGCTATAGGCAACAATCAATAATATGTGAGCAGTGAAAAATAGGCTATCAAAGTACTCAATACTCGATATTTTGACTGGAAAAATCATTTATATGATTCTCAGAGCTGAGAGCGTAGTCCTCCAGGAAGTTTGAGGAAATTAAATAGTTTAAAAAATTATTCTACGCAATTATGAAGCTAATTTTCGGGGATAAAATGGTACAGAAAAATTCAGTCAATAAATTACCACTCTGTTGCTTTTTTTACCAAGCTTAAAATTGACCCATCTACATTTCTTTTATAAATTCAATTGGACCTCAGATTCGTGCAAAAAAGCCGAAATTTTCCGCTGCTCAAATGAAATATTGTAAGGCTCGATAAGAGGTGTTCCAGACTATGAAATATCATTTTATGGCACTTTTCGAAAGACTTTTTTATTTTCTAGAAATTCAGCGATAACTCCATTCCTATGATAGCTACAGAGTTTTCGTGGATTTACGAGGAAATGAATAATATTATCTGGTCTTGAAATTTGATTTGCTTAAGCCTAGACCGACGAGAAAGTATTTCGATATTTTTTTAAAGTGAAGTTTATTTTAACAGAAGGAATAACGATACATATAAGGCTGAATTATTTCTCCGCAAAATGCGCCTCCTCGGAATTTTTTTTTTTAGAAACAAAAAATGTAGGCCTGAATGCGTAGAATCAAATGGTCAAGAGAAATCGATGGAGACTCTAATTGATCGGGAGATGTTTTGAATTTAAGGATTTGTGGCGGGCGCGATCGGGCGTCCGGCACGACGAAAACATCATGCGACGATTTTACTTTCGAAATTTACGTCGGAATTTGATCTGTAACCCTACATGTTATGCATATGATTACCTTGAAAAATAAACGAGCTTTCTAGTGGTGTCCTTAAAACTTTTTTGGGTCTCAAACTTTTCAAGTAATAGCGGCGCGCGAGAAGAAAACAGAAAATGTTCAAATATTGACATTTTCGCAAGTCTCATATCTCGGGTTCTAGCCGTCAGGATTGCAAAAACTATCCACCGTTGGACTCGTCTCGACCTTCCCTGACCAGCTAATAGGTTTAGGGGTGTTTACTCTCCACCCCTAAGTTGCTAAGCTTCAACCCCCTAGAAAAAAAACCAAGTTGGAAGTTTATTGATCAGAATATCATCAGAAACACATGTTCGATTTCGAACACCCTTTTCCCTCGATTGTACTCGGTTATTCCCTCTTTTCGAGTCAATTTTCGCTCTTTTCGACTCAATTTTTGATGAGAAATTATTTAGATGAGAATGGATTCTGATATGAAATGAAAATAAACTAATTAATTATAAATTATCTTTATTGTCTTTTGGTGGGGGTCATACATCAAAAAAGGTTACAATTGCGTTCATATGCCGGCCAATTGCAATTAACTCACAAGAAATAAACTGTTCAAGTTTATTCGTTCGAAGCACAAAGCGCAGTCACCTTTTTGGCCAAAAGAACAGAAATCTGCAAATAGAATGTGTAAATTTTAATAAAATTTCCACGGTGGGTGCATTATATGACTTTTAGCAGATATGGGATGAAATAGAGCAAACTTAAAAATTTTATGTGGGCACGAAAAAATGGAATATTATTTGTAGAAAATTAGAATGCAATTTAATTCACTAAAAAACTAAAAACTCGTGTAAAAAATAATATTAAACTCACTGTGTACTCAATGAAACTGTTTGGAAGCAATGCGATTCAGAATCGAAATTCTTGGCTCCCAAAAGCACTAGAGGTTGCAGTACAGATAACCAATATTTGTGTTGCAAGCAAAAGCAAAGTAAAAACCCCAGTCACCTCCATTACAGCTCTTCTTGCGCCAGCTTCTAAAAAAAGGTTCATATAAATTATTCTGATATTGATAATAATTTTGATTTAATCGAAATAAAATATTCAAAAGATTGCACGCTTACCTACGAATATTTCCCTTGGTTCCTGGCATGTTTGAATCCGGAGTAAGGCACACATCTTGACATCACGAGGCCAAAGTTGCTTTGAAAGGTGTCTGTGCCCGTATCTGTAGTCAGTGAATTAATTAATTAAAAAGCCACATCACATTTGAGAGTATCCCTTACCTGAACATATATGCAACCTGCAGCTCATTTCTTGCTCGTCGTAGTTCGTCCATTCGTCGGTGCGAGGGTCGTGAGGGTGTGGGGTGCGCTGTCGTCGCGTCTTTGGCTGAGCGGCTGGACGAGCACTCTTTCCCGCGTTTTCAATTTTTTCGGGTAAAATACTGAAAATAGAATCAATATCAGATTGGGAAAACCTTTAAATTTCACATAATTACAAGGCAACTGAATTCAAATTCCAGACCCAATTAATGTTATTTTCAATTAATTCGAGAGAAATAATTTTTTTACTGCTCGCAATCAACGTAAGGATAAACATAAAAATATGCTTAATAAACTTGATAAAATCGTAACAAAAACAGCTAAAACATTGCGCCCTGTCAAAGAATTGATTTTCTTACCTTCACAGCAAGTTGGAATATGTGGGAGGTCCATAATTTGGGTATTTCTGCTAAAACACTGGATTCTTGGAGTAAAACACTGATCTCACGTCCAACTACTCTTGAAGCGCACAGAAAACTGGAGAGAGCGCAGTGTTTGCCTATAACCGTGCACGGATGGTCATAAATTTTCTTTTGACAGCAGCCTCTTTGTCGCATTTGGGGGCTGCAGGCGAGTGCATGTGCACGAGAACAATATCGCGCGCCGCGCACCAGAGTGACTCGAGAGCCATTCAAAGGAAATCGAAAAACATTTCTCGGCTAAAATCAATTAATACAAGTGTTGCTGCACCAACGGAATATTAATGAGGGAAAATTAATATGGCTCGAATGGCACTGTCAAGAATGTACTATTAATTTAACCTTAAAAATATTATAAAATGATTATTTGGATTAAAAAGAAAATTACAACTCTATTGCGGCTGCTTAAAAAAAGGGTCAAATTGTGTAAGAACAATTTGCAGTTTAAACTAAATTATAAAAAAACGAGCACTTCATGCAAGTGCGACTGATAGAAAAGGAAATATATACAAAAAATATAATCAAAAATACATTTAAGTATTTTTTAAATAACTCTTTAAATGCGGGCGGCGAAGACCGACGCTCTGTTCGAGGGTTTCAGGTCGGGGGACCCTGAGAAAGGTCGGCCGGTTGCGGCGGGTTAAAGATCTCGGCGGGCACTTTCGATTGAGGGGTCGTGGTCGACGCTGCGGCGGATACTCGAATTTTGGCAAAAAAATGATATACATTGTGTCTTGGCGCTGGGCGAAATGCGCCTGCAGTGCACCCCCCATCTCCAACGCACCCCCCGCTGCCCCCATGAGACCCTCAAAAAGGCCCATTTTGGTTTTATTTTTATTTAAATTAAATTCGCCTATGGGAGGAATCTCGGGTTTCTCCGTTGTTTACGCGTTCTTGGGCAATCCTCGGTCGGCCACCCGGGTTTCGCCCCGATCCGCCCCGTTTTGGCGATTTTTTTACACAGGAGCATAGGGAGGCCGCTTGCTTCGAGGGGGCTCCCCGGGCCCCTATGGGGCGGCGGCCAAAAACCTCTCGGGCCCGGACCCACCTCGGCCCCCCCTTCCCGCCCCAGGCCCCCGCCCCTTAACTCCGCCCCCCCCCTTGTCGATGGCTATATTATATAAAATAAGTTTAGCGGAAAATTGTTCATGACCAATCAATTTCTAAACTAAGAGTTGAACTATATTTTTTCAAGACCAAAGCGTTTACGCCAATTAGAACCGAAAAAATAGATCGATGTGGCGCAAAATAAAATCAGGCAGCTCTCTTGAATGAATCGACGCGGGCTTTTACGAGAAGACCAAAGTCGGTATAAAATTGCATTTTTTTCTTATTATTTCACTCCCTCATACAATTAAATCAATGATTATTTTACACAAGATAAAAATCACAATTCTATATACAAAAGTTAATTACGAGTTTGCCGAAAAAAGCAACGATCTAGACTTAAACTACAATTTTATAATTTGTGTGTATTTGATTAGTTGTTTTTGTTGATGCAATAGCTGATGAGAAAATACTGCACGCAGCTCAAAAATTCTGGAAGTTTGTTCAACCGTTGATTTTCCCCCTCAGTTTTTGGTTGAATTTAAATAAATTAAAAATGTACTAAAAACGTTACAAAGACGTGGAGCTATTAGGCTTTATAATTTTGCAACGAATTGTCAGATTGACACCATTGAGGTCAGTTTATGTACCATTTCACGAGTAGTATTTTAAAGCCCACCAGAGGTCAAGATCAGCCGCTGCCCTCTTGGCATAATCAACGCTCTCGATCTAAATTAGCACCTATAATTAAAGTCAATTTTCGTTCTTTCCAAAAATGTTACTCTGCTGGAAATCTTCGCGAGTTTAATCAGAAAAATAATTAATCACAGACACGGACTCTCATGAGACCGCTGATGAGCTCTGTGTGCTCGCTTCTCGCAGCTGCTGCATGGCTATTGAGAGCCGAGTGATTCCATTATTTTCCATTGCACTAAGTGTGCGATGTGCGGTCAATCTTTTTCGCAGATAGCAATAACCATAATTTGCAAAATAAGGACATTGCCGCATATGCTATTATTTTATTGCAAAGATTTTTTTATTTATTTGGCCGTGCTGCCATATTTTCCATAAAAAACATTTATATCGAGTTAATACTTCAGAGAGTAAAAATATATAATGGAATTATCTAGGCATTGACCGTTTCACACTCTTAAATTTATCGAAACAGCTATAAATAAAGAAATAATTTCTCTAGTGCGTTAACCCCGAGCAAGGAGGATGTCTGTTCACTTCTTGATTTTTCACGCACCCCCAGCATCGCGCCAGTCAATGCATTATTGTCAAAGCACACAAAAGCGGTCGGCTGCAAAGGAAAAGTTTGACCTGCGAGCGACTTTTTTAATTGTGAAGCAGCGCGCCCCCTTTTGATGCACAGCCTAAATATGTGCACGGGCTAAACACCCTGGATCGGAGGGTGCTGCGTTGCAAGCTCGTCTCTCGGTCACAGTTGAAGCGAGTGAACGGCAAGTGTGACTCGCGGCAATCGTGCCCAAAGTAAAATTTTCAGAATTTAATTAACTAAGAGCAGACTCGATTGCCGCATGTTATTATCTTGAAATCAACACACATTTTGAATATATTCGATGCGAATTAAGCAGGAAATCAACGATATTGTAAGCAAATTTTTTTATTTAAAGTAGCATTATATTTAGGCCACAACCACCCTCGAAAGACCCTCCCTAAAGACGAAACCCTGATGCCACACGCCTCCTCTTCCCACCATTTTAACTTAGGGCACAGTTGCCGCGGGTCACAGTTGCCTGTCACTCATTAATATCTCCCAACATCAATGATGAAATTAAAGGAAAATGATAAAAATTAGGATAAAAATTATAGATTACCAAAAGAATTCCCCAAGTTTTTATTTTGCAGGTCAATTTTCTTACGGGATTTAACAAAGCAAATTGTTCAAAATCGAATTTTGGAGAAATTCATGAAAGAATTTGTTAATTTCAATACTCTATCCATTAAAAACTTAAAAATTTAATAAAAAAAATCAGCTATTCCTATCTAAAATGTCTAAAATGTCGAAAATCGGTTTGATTTGTCTGATCAAATAATGGTTTTAAATCAAATTCAGATAAATTCAGCAAACACAATATATTTTAAATAGGTTCTCAAATTTTTCATCAAATTAAAAATAATATTTAAATCACTGATATTAACGAATCGACACATTTACCCCGCGTACGATGAAAATGTTCACTGTGTTGCAAGAGGGTTTATCAGGTTGCCTAAATACACTTATTCACTTGCAGCGGGTTCACCATGTGTGCATCAATGGAAATGTGAGATTGACCAATAATCAGCGGCCAGAGATGCCCCCGGCCCGCCAGCGTCATCAGTGCAGTGCATCTCCTCCCTTCACGGAGTCATTCCTTCCCCGAACATCAGTGGTTTCAGGTCTCTCTCAAGAGCAATTCTGTAGCTTCACTCGTGTAAGTACAATTTGCGTTGCGTAAGCATGATATTATAACAAGTCCTTTCATTTACCGCCAAAAGCTAATCATTTCCCCAAAGAGACTAAAGATACAGACAATTCCTCCGACCCATCCAGAAATAGAGCCTTGTTTTAAGGCGTCGCGCAAACCTATCGATTATTAGAGCTAAAATACAGCTAATTATCCGCGGTTCATTTCCAGTTGCGACGCCGTGCCCCGCCCGGCGTACAGGAGTAAATTCCGTCAGATTTGTTTTTTATTTTTAAGTAAAATTTAATCATAGAAACCCCAATAATTATAATATAAATTATAAATTCAAGTATCAAACTGGGCAGTATTTTTTCTTGCTTAACTGTTTAGAAATTTCACGGACTAGAGGACAAAATTTGCATACAGGCCAACCAGAACCGACTAGAATTGTATTATAAAAGTTAGATCTGCTATTTTTTCACGGAGATTTATTTGGGTAGCTTCTAGTGGAGCGAATTTAAGAAAAAGACATGCCTCGCCCAAGTCCGATTGAAGTTTATGCAAAATTTATTGGCCCCATAATTCATAGTTTCTTATTTATAGATTCAAGAAATGATTTATTTGCTGTGTCGTTCTAGATGGTTCGGCGAAAAGACTTCTGTAGGGAAGGGGATTATATTCATTATATTGAGCACAAGTATGCACATTCTTTTTTTGGCCTGCCTGAGTGTCGGCAATGCACAATGCACCCTAAATGCACCCCATGCGAGCAGAAATTGTTATTTTTATTTGGTGCCTGAATAAACTCTCTGCCATTTGATGGATCGTTCTAGGCCGGGGAGGTTTTCCAAGGCAAACAATACGCGTATACCCAACAATAGAGACCCCACGCAGGCTATTGTACAATCAGCTTTACCTGCTTCTCTGCAGAGAAGCAGGCAGTCCGCGTGTATTTCGTGACGCCCGTGGAATTTATTTTGAACGTTGTCCATCGGTTCAATGTCAATGATAGAGGGTGCAGGCTGCTTAAACTGACAGTCAACGCAATAGTTTTCAAGCTGCGCGTTCCATGGCAAATGTGTGTATCTCTTATTGTACCAATAAATAATTTCGCAATCGAAATTTCTGCACGATCTTTGTGCCATCAGAATATTTTTCATCTTTTTGGGTAACAAAAAAATCCCATCTTAAAGACAAAGATCACCTGGATTATTTAAAAGGTGGCTCCTACAGTTTCATTTTAAAAACACTCACACAAATTTACTACTACCTTTTATAATTTAAGTTACAATGTATAAAAGATCCTATTGTGAATAGCATATTTATATAAATGTTTGTATCAATTTCAGGAACAGTAATCAATCTTCAGTAAAATGAATTGTAGTATCGAAAGCTGCCAGCTAAAATTAAATATTGACGGCTTCTGCACAAACCTGTACTGCCCAAAGTACCGTTTATGCAGAATATTACAAAATGCGATGGCTTCAAACTCATCAGGCATCGCTTCAAATCACTGCGAAGGAAATGGAAGAGAGCAGCAACTCGAGCAGCAATATTTTCCTTACCAGACAGCAGGAAATGGTAGCTAATATAATTCTAGTTTTATCTATTCAAAATTAAAAATGCATTTTTTGCTCTACTTTAATGCCAAATTATTTCAGGCATTGCTTCAAATCACTGCGAAGGAAATGGAAGTGAGCAGCAACTCGAGCAGCAATTTTTTCCATTTTTTCCTTACCAGACAGCAGAATATGGTAGCTAATATAATTCTAGTTTTATCTATTCAAAATTAAAAATGAATTTTTTAATCTACTTTCAGGCCAAAGTAATATGGAGCAGGGGAATTCTGAGCAGCAGTACAATGCTTCAGCCTACTATTCATACCCTGGACAAGAAGGCAACCAACACATTTAAACAGGAGTTACAACACAGAATGTATCATCAGGTACAAAAAAATCAAATATATTTCTAAATTAAACTTAATTGCACTTATCTCTTCCAGTGCCAACACGTGATTAAACCAACCACTGACTGACGCGTAAACCTATGGCCGCCAAATGCACCCTCTATCTCTCTCCCCATACGAGTAATCGAGGAGGCTGCATTTGGGCTTACTCTTAGAAGACGGTTTACGATCTCGGCCCAGAAGCAACCACCAGTCAATTACGTGTCAATAAATCACATTATTAATCATTATATCAAACTCACACCACTGTATATAATTTGTACTTTCCATTTGAGAATTCAAAGATCATAAAGTAATTTATAGAAACGAGATTAATTATTAGCCAATCAGTTTTCGATTTTCATATTTTGCTAATTTTTGGAGAAACTGGACTATTTTATTTGAGTTTAGAGGTTGATAAAGGAAATTCAGGAAATGCAAGGCCAGCAAGACTCACAATCTATTCTGAAGATTTCTGACTTCTGACTGCTCAAGCAGGTATAGTGAGGCTATTAATATTTCTAACGTCTCATAATTATTCCAACTCGCTACCGCGCCTGACAATGAGCAGTCGAGATGGTAATAATTCTGACCGATTTTTGGCATTATTATTTTTTTTGCTCTTTTTATCCCTGTCCTCTTGGAGCGGGAAGGGCGCGCACTGCTGAAACCCGGGTCCCAATAACACCGCGAACGGATAACATGGGCGCACCAGGCCGCACATTTCAGGGACCCCGCCCACTCAAGGGCCACTTGCCTCCGCACCGAGGACTGCATTGAAACGCTAGACATTCGCCGATAGCGACGTCAATTTGAAACACTGTGCATATTATTGCACCAAAAGCTATTCCCGCCATCTCTATATGCGTTGAAAAACCATCTGGCGACGAAGCACAACTTGATTGAAAGGCCCTTTGAATGTGATTTATGCAATAGAAAATGTTACCAGAAATCTGATCTGTCAAAACATATTGAACTTGTTCATTTGAAAAGTGTCCGTGAAAAGTGTGCAATTTGCGGCAAAGAATTGAGCGCTTTGTCGATGAAAAGACACCTACTTAACGTTCATAACAAATGCTGAATCTGAGAAGTTGGAAGAAAGTCAGTGGAAATTAATGTAATTAGTATGAATCAATGAGTTGCAACCTTAAATTTTTGTTCAATTCATAAATGCAATTGTAAATATGATTAAATGGTTTGTATTTTCAAACCAATAAAAATGCTTCTTAAAAATTAACGCTCATTATGGTTTTCTTTCCTTCATATTCAATCTGTAACATGCAGGAGGGATGATTAATTAAAAGAATTGCTCTTTAGACAAAAACTCTATTTCATTCATAAAATCAGCTTCTGTTTTTTCCACACACTTGAAAACATTCTAGAGATGGTAAATAATTTACATGAAAGGGTTTCTACACAGGCATTTACAAGGGTATACAGCATTATGAATATATACACAGGAGAAGGAATATAAAATACAATAAGTAGAAACTTAATACATTAGTAACAATTCGTTTATCTGCACCAACTGTGACCAAATCATCAAATTAATTTCCATTCTTAATAACATAATATTCCCTCTCTGAGCAGGATTTTGTACTTGGTCATGATGAGGGTGCCATTGTTGAGTTGCTCGTCGGCCTGCGCTATCATAAGATTTATTTTCTCGCTGTTCGCTGTGGTCCTGCGCATCGTCGGCGGGCTCAGCTAACAGGGCCCGCAGGTCCACATCCTCGGAGGAGTGACGCCGCTCCCTGCCCTCCTCTGAAAAAAAAGGAAAAAGTGCAATTTTAATAATTTTCAAGCTTGAACTGAAACAAAGCACCCAAAAATTTATTTCAAATTTATAGCAGTGACTTTAAAGTCAAGTGAAGATAGAAAAGATAAATCATTACTGACCTTTGTTTGGTAAATGCGTTGGATGCACTGGACTGGACCCTCATCCGAGTAGCCGGCACCTCTAAGGGACGTTTCAGGTTCCAACCTCGACGTCGTGAACGCAGAATCCCGCGAGCCCGGGGTAAAACTGGGCATCAGCTCGCTCAACTTGGACGTCTCACATGACGGGCCTGTGATGCAATGCACTGCAAGTCAGGGGTGAGAAAATGTCACTGCGCTGCAGTGAGCAAATCTCACCCCACCGCATGTCACTGCAGTGTGGTGCGAAAAACTCACCATCGACACCCCATGAATAGTGACATGCGGTGTGGTGAGATTTTCTCACTGCGGCGCAGTGACATGTTCTCACCCCTGACTTGCAGTGTGAAAATTAAGAAACAGCAGAGTTTACGCCCGCCTGCGCCGAGGACGCCGGGGGCGTTCAACTCTGCTGAGAATAAATAAAAAATGGAAATTTAAAAAAAAACAGCAGAGTTTTCACCCGCCTACGCCAAAGACGTCGGGAGGCGCTCCACTCTGCTGAGAATTTAAATAAAAAAAGGAAATTTAAAAGAAAAAACAGCAGAGTTTTCACCCGCCTACGCCGAAGACGTCGGGAGGCGCTCCACTCTGCTGAGAACTTAAATAAAAAAAGGGAAATTTAAAAGAAAAAACAGCAGAGTTTACGCGTTAAACTCTGCTGAGAATTTAATAAAAAATGGAAATTTAAAAGAAAAAACAGCAGAGTTTTCACCCGCCTACGCCGAAGACGTCGGGGGGCGCTCCACTCTGCTGAGAATTTAAATAAAAAAAGGGAAATTTAAAAGAAAAAACAGCAGAGTTTACGCGTTAAACTCTGCTGAGAATTTAATAAAAAATGGAAATTTAAAAGAAAAAACAGCAGAGTTTTCACCCGCCTACGCCGAAGACGTCGGGGGGCGCTCCACTCTGCTGAGAATTTAAATAAAAAAAGGGAAATTTAAAAGAAAAAACAGCAGAGTTTACGCGTTAAACTCTGCTGAGAATTTAATAAAAAATGGAAATTTAAAAGAAAAAACAGCAGAGTTTTCACCCGCCTACGCCAAAGACGTCGGGGGGCGTTCCACTCTGCTGAGAATTTAAATAAAAAAAGGAAATTTAAAAGAAAAAACAGCAGAGTTTTCACCCGCCTACGCCAAAGACGTCGGGGGGCGTTCCACTCTGCTGAGAATTTAAATAAAAAAAGGAAATTTAAAAGAAAAAACAGCAGAGTTTTCACCCGCCTACGCCGAAGACGTCGGGGGGCGCTCCACTCTGCTGAGAATTTAATAAAAAAGGGAAATTTAAAAGAAAAAAACAGCAGAGTTTTCACCCGCCTACGCCAAAGACGTCGGGAGGCGCTCCACTCTGCTGAGAATTTAAATAAAAAAAGGAAATTTAAAAGTAAAAACAGCAGAGTTTTCACCCGCCTACGCCAAAGACGTCGGGGGGCGCTCCACTCTGCTGAGAATTTAATAAAAAAGGGAAATTTAAAAGAAAAAACAGCAGAGTTTACGCGTTAAACTCTGCTGAGAATTTAATAAAAAATGGAAATTTAAAAGAAAAAACAGCAGAGTTTTCACCCGCCTACGCCGAAGACGTCGGGGGGCGCTCCACTCTGCTGAGAATTTAATAAAAAAGAGAAATTTAAAAGAAAAAACAGCAGAGTTTTCACCCGCCTACGCCAAAGACGTCGGGAGGCGCTCCACTCTGCTGAGAACTTAAATAAAAAAAGGGAAATTTAAAAGAAAAAACAGCAGAGTTTACGCGTTAAACTCTGCTGAGAATTTAATAAAAAATGGAAATTTAAAAGAAAAAACAGCAGAGTTTTCACCCGCCTACGCCAAAGACGTCGGGAGGCGCTCCACTCTGCTGAGAATTTAATAAAAAAGGGAAATTTAAAAGAAAAAAACAGCAGAGTTTTCTCCCGCCTTCGCCAAAGACGTCGGGAGGCGCTCCACTCTGCTGAGAATTTAATAAAAAAGGGAAATTTAAAAGAAAAAAACAGCAGAGTTTTCACCCGCCTACGCCAAAGACGTCGGGGGGCGTTCCACTCTGCTGAGAATTTAATAAAAAAGGGAAATTTAAAAGAAAAAACCAGCAGAGTTTTCACCCGCCTACGCCGAAGACGTCGGAGGGCGCTCCACTCTGCTGAGAATTTAATGAAAAATGGAAATTTAAAAGAAAAAAACAGCAGAGTTTTCACCCGCCTACGCCGAAGACGTCGGAGGGCGCTCCACTCTGCTGAGAATTTAATGAAAAATGGAAATTTAAAAGAAAAAACCAGCAGAGTTTTCACCCGCCTACGCCGAAGACGTCGGAGGGCGCTCCACTCTGCTGAGAATTTAATGAAAAATGGAAATTTAAAAGAAAAAAACAGCAGAGTTTTCACCCGCCTACGCCAAAGACGTCGGGAGGCGCTCCACTCTGCTGAGAATTTAAATAAAAAAAGGGAAATTTAAAAGAAAAAACAGCAGAGTTTACGCGTTAAACTCTGCTGAGAATATAATAAAAAATGGAAATTTAAAAGAAAAAACAGCAGAGTTTTCACCCGCCTACGCCGAAGACGTCGGAGGGCGCTCCACTCTGCTGAGAATTTAATGAAAAATGGAAATTTAAAAGAAAAAACAGCAGAGTTTTCACCCGCCTACGCCAAAGACGTCGGGGGGCGTTCCACTCTGCTGAGAATTTAATAAAAAAGGGAAATTTACAAGAAAAAACCAGCAGAGTTTTCACCCGCCTACGCCAAAGACGTCGGGAGGCGCTCCACTCTGCTGAGAATTTAAATAAAAAAAGGAAATTTAAAAGTAAAAACAGCAGAGTTTTCACCCGCCTACGCCAAAGACGTCGGGAGGCGCTCCACTCTGCTGAGAATTTAAATAAAAAAAGGAAATTTAAAAGTAAAAACAGCAGAGTTTTCACCCGTCTACGCCAAAGACGTCGGGGGGCGTTCCACTCTGCTGAGAATTTAATAAAAAAGGGAAATTTACAAGAAAAAACCAGCAGAGTTTTCACCCGCCTACGCCGAAGACGTCGGAGGGCGCTCCACTCTGCTGAGAATTTAATGAAAAATGGAAATTTAAAAGAAAAAACAGCAGAGTTTTCACCCGCCTACGCCAAAGACGTCGGGAGGCGCTCCACTCTGCTGAGAATTTAAATAAAAAAAGGAAATTTAAAAGTAAAAACAGCAGAGTTTTCACCCGCCTACGCCAAAGACGTCGGGAGGCGCTCCACTCTGCTGAGAACTTAAATAAAAAAAGGGAAATTTAAAAGAAAAAACAGCAGAGTTTACGCGTTAAACTCTGCTGAGAATTTAATGAAAAATGGAAATTTAAAAGAAAAAACAGCAGAGTTTTCACCCGCCTACGCCAAAGACGTCGGGGGGCGTTCCACTCTGCTGAGAATTTAATAAAAAAGGGAAATTTAAAAGAAAAAACCAGCAGAGTTTTCACCCGCCTACGCCGAAGACGTCGGAGGGCGCTCCACTCTGCTGAGAATTTAATGAAAAATGGAAATTTAAAAGAAAAAACAGCAGAGTTTTCACCCGCCTACGCCAAAGACGTCGGGAGGCGCTCCACTCTGCTGAGAATTTAATGAAAAATGGAAATTTAAAAGAAAAAACAGCAGAGTTTTCACCCGCCTACGCCAAAAACGTCGGGAGGCGCTCCACTCTGCTGAGAATTTAATGAAAAAGGGAAATTTAAAAGAAAAAAACAGCAGAGTTTTCACCCGCCTACGCCAAAGACGTCGGGAGGCGCTCCACTCTGCTGAGAATTTAATAAAAAAGAGAAATTTAAAAGAAAAAAACAGCAGAGTTTTCACCCGCCTACGCCAAAGACGTCGGGAGGCGCTCCACTCTGCTGAGAATTTAAATAAAAAAAGGAAATTTAAAAGTAAAAACAGCAGAGTTTTCACCCGCCTACGCCAAAGACGTCGGGAGGTGCTCCACTCTGCTGAGAATTTAAATAAAAAAAGGAAATTTAAAAGTAAAAACAGCAGAGTTTTCACCCGCCTACGCCAAAGACGTCGGGGGGCATTCCACTACGCTGAGAATTTAATAAAAAAGGGAAATTTAAAAGAAAAAACCAGCAGAGTTTTCACCCGCCTACGCCAAAGACGTCGGGAGGCGCTCCACTCTGCTGAGAATTTAAATAAAAAAAGGGAAATTTAAAAGAAAAAACAGCAGAGTTTACGCGTTAAACTCTGCTGAGAATATAATAAAAAATGGAAATTTAAAAGAAAAAACAGCAGAGTTTTCACCCGCCTACGCCGAAGACGTCGGAGGGCGCTCCACTCTGCTGAGAATTTAATGAAAAATGGAAATTTAAAAGAAAAAACAGCAGAGTTTTCACCCGCCTACGCCAAAGACGTCGGGAGGCGCTCCACTCTGCTGAGAATTTAAATAAAAAAAGGAAATTTAAAAGTAAAAACAGCAGAGTTTTCACCCGCCTACGCCAAAGACGTCGGGGGGCGTTCCACTCTGCTGAGAATTTAATAAAAAAGGGAAATTTAAAAGAAAAAACCAGCAGAGTTTTCACCCGCCTACGCCGAAGACGTCGGGAGGCGCTCCACTCTGCTGAGAATTTAAATAAAAAAAGGAAATTTAAAAGTAAAAACAGCAGAGTTTTCACCCGCCTACGCCAAAGACGTCGGGGGGCGTTCCACTCTGCTGAGAATTTAATAAAAAAGGGAAATTTAAAAGAAAAAACCAGCAGAGTTTTCACCCGCCTACGCCAAAGACGTCGGGAGGCGCTCCACTCTGCTGAGAATTTAAATAAAAAAAGGAAATTTAAAAGTAAAAACAGCAGAGTTTTCACCCGCCTACGCCAAAGACGTCGGGGGGCGTTCCACTCTGCTGAGAATTTAATAAAAAAGGGAAATTTAAAAGAAAAAACCAGCAGAGTTTTCACCCGCCTACGCCAAAGACGTCGGGGGGCGTTCCACTCTGCTGAGAATATAATAAAAAATGGAAATTTAAAAGAAAAAACAGCAGAGTTTTCACCCGCCTACGCCGAAGACGTCGGAGGGCGCTCCACTCTGCTGAGAATTTAATGAAAAATGGAAATTTAAAAGAAAAAACAGCAGAGTTTTCACCCGCCTACGCCAAAGACGTCGGGAGGCGCTCCACTCTGCTGAGAATTTAAATAAAAAAAGGAAATTTAAAAGAAAAAACAGCAGAGTTTTCACCCGCCTACGCCGAAGACGTCGGGGGGCGCTCCACTCTGCTGAGAATTTAATAAAAAAGGGAAATTTAAAAGAAAAAAACAGCAGAGTTTTCACCCGCCTACGCCAAAGACGTCGGGAGGCGCTCCACTCTGCTGAGAATTTAAATAAAAAAAGGAAATTTAAAAGTAAAAACAGCAGAGTTTTCACCCGCCTACGCCAAAGACGTCGGGAGGCGCTCCACTCTGCTGAGAATTTAAATAAAAAAAGGAAATTTAAAAGAAAAAACAGCAGAGTTTTCACCCGCCTACGCCGAAGACGTCGGGGGGCGCTCCACTCTGCTGAGAATTTAATAAAAAAGGGAAATTTAAAAGAAAAAAACAGCAGAGTTTTCACCCGCCTACGCCAAAGACGTCGGGGGGCGCTCCACTCTGCTGAGAATTTAATAAAAAAGGGAAATTTAAAAGAAAAAACAGCAGAGTTTTCACCCGCCTACGCCAAAGACGTCGGGAGGCGCTCCACTCTGCTGAGAACTTAAATAAAAAAAGGGAAATTTAAAAGAAAAAACAGCAGAGTTTACGCGTTAAACTCTGCTGAGAATTTAATAAAAAATGGAAATTTAAAAGAAAAAACAGCAGAGTTTTCACCCGCCTACGCCAAAGACGTCGGGAGGCGCTCCACTCTGCTGAGAATTTAATAAAAAAGGGAAATTTAAAAGAAAAAACAGCAGAGTTTACGCGTTAAACTCTGCTGAGAATTTAATGAAAAAGGGAAATTTAAAAGAAAAAAACAGCAGAGTTTTCACCCGCCTACGCCAAAGACGTCGGGAGGCGCTCCACTCTGCTGAGAATTTAATAAAAAAGGGAAATTTAAAAGAAAAAAACAGCAGAGTTTTCACCCGCCTACGCCAAAGACGTCGGGAGGCGCTCCACTCTGCTGAGAATTTAATGAAAAATGGAAATTTAAAAGAAAAAACAGCAGAGTTTTCACCCGCCTACGCCAAAGACGTCGGGGGGCGTTCCACTCTGCTGAGAATTTAATAAAAAAGGGAAATTTAAAAGAAAAAACCAGCAGAGTTTTCACCCGCCTACGCCGAAGACGTCGGAGGGCGCTCCACTCTGCTGAGAATTTAATGAAAAAGGGAAATTTAAAAGAAAAAACCAGCAGAGTTTTCACCCGCCTACGCCAAAGACGTCGGGAGGCGCTCCACTCTGCTGAGAATTTAAATAAAAAAAGGGAAATTTAAAAGAAAAAACAGCAGAGTTTACGCGTTAAACTCTGCTGAGAATTTAATAAAAAATGGAAATTTAAAAGAAAAAACAGCAGAGTTTTCACCCGCCTACGCCAAAGACGTCGGGGGGCGTTCCACTCTGCTGAGAATTTAATAAAAAAGGGAAATTTAAAAGAAAAAACCAGCAGAGTTTTCACCCGCCTACGCCAAAGACGTCGGGGGGCGTTCCACTCTGCTGAGAATTTAATAAAAAAGGGAAATTTAAAAGAAAAAACCAGCAGAGTTTTCACCCGCCTACGCCAAAGACGTCGGGAGGCGCTCCACTCTGCTGAGAATTTAAATAAAAAAAGGAAATTTAAAAGAAAAAACAGCAGAGTTTTCACCCGCCTACGCCGAAGACGTCGGGGGGCGCTCCACTCTGCTGAGAATTTAATAAAAAAGGGAAATTTAAAAGAAAAAAACAGCAGAGTTTTCACCCGCCTACGCCAAAGACGTCGGGGGGCGCTCCACTCTGCTGAGAATTTAATAAAAAAGGGAAATTTAAAAGAAAAAACAGCAGAGTTTTCACCCGCCTACGCCAAAGACGTCGGGAGGCGCTCCACTCTGCTGAGAACTTAAATAAAAAGAGGGAAATTTAAAAGAAAAAACAGCAGAGTTTACGCGTTAAACTCTGCTGAGAATTTAATAAAAAATGGAAATTTAAAAGAAAAAACAGCAGAGTTTTCACCCGCCTACGCCAAAGACGTCGGGAGGCGCTCCACTCTGCTGAGAATTTAATAAAAAAGGGAAATTTAAAAGAAAAAACAGCAGAGTTTACGCGTTAAACTCTGCTGAGAATTTAATGAAAAAGGGAAATTTAAAAGAAAAAAACAGCAGAGTTTTCACCCGCCTACGCCAAAGACGTCGGGAGGCGCTCCACTCTGCTGAGAATTTAATAAAAAAGGGAAATTTAAAAGAAAAAAACAGCAGAGTTTTCACCCGCCTACGCCAAAGACGTCGGGAGGCGCTCCACTCTGCTGAGAATTTAATAAAAAAGGGAAATTTAAAAGAAAAAAACAGCAGAGTTTTCACCCGCCTACGCCAAAGACGTCGGGGGGCGTTCCACTCTGCTGAGAATTTAATAAAAAAGGGAAATTTAAAAGAAAAAACCAGCAGAGTTTTCACCCGCCTACGCCGAAGACGTCGGAGGGCGCTCCACTCTGCTGAGAATTTAATGAAAAAGGGAAATTTAAAAGAAAAAACCAGCAGAGTTTTCACCCGCCTACGCCAAAGACGTCGGGAGGCGCTCCACTCTGCTGAGAATTTAAATAAAAAAAGGGAAATTTAAAAGAAAAAACAGCAGAGTTTACGCGTTAAACTCTGCTGAGAATATAATAAAAAATGGAAATTTAAAAGAAAAAACAGCAGAGTTTTCACCCGCCTACGCCAAAGACGTCGGGGGGCGCTCCACTCTGCTGAGAATTTAATAAAAAAGGGAAATTTAAAAGAAAAAAACAGCAGAGTTTTCACCCGCCTACGCCAAAGACGTCGGGAGGCGTTCCACTCTGCTGAGAATTTAATAAAAAAGGGAAATTTAAAAGAAAAAACCAGCAGAGTTTTCACCCGCCTACGCCGAAGACGTCGGGAGGCGCTCCACTCTGCTGAGAACTTAAATAAAAAAAGGGAAATTTAAAAGAAAAAACAGCAGAGTTTACGCGTTAAACTCTGCTGAGAATTTAATAAAAAAGGGAAATTTAAAAGAAAAAACAGCAGAGTTTTCACCCGCCTACGCCGAAGACGTCGGGGGGCGTTCCACTCTGCTGAGAATTTAATAAAAAAGGGAAATTTAAAAGAAAAAACCAGCAGAGTTTTCACCCGCCTACGCCAAAGACGTCGGGAGGCGTTCCACTCTGCTGAGAATTTAATAAAAAAGGGAAATTTAAAAGAAAAAACCAGCAGAGTTTTCACCCGCCTACGCCAAAGACGTCGGGAGGCGTTCCACTCTGCTGAGAATTTAATAAAAAAGGGAAATTTAAAAGAAAAAACCAGCAGAGTTTTCACCCGCCTACGCCGAAGACGTCGGGGGGCGTTCCACTCTGCTGAGAATTTAATAAAAAAGGGAAATTTAAAAGAAAAAACCAGCAGAGTTTTCACCCGCCTACGCCAAAGACGTCGGGGGGCGCTCCACTCTGCTGAGAACTTAAATAAAAAAAGGGAAATTTAAAAGAAAAAACAGCAGAGTTTACGCGTTAAACTCTGCTGAGAATTTAATAAAAAAGGGAAATTTAAAAGAAAAAACAGCAGAGTTTTCACCCGCCTACGCCGAAGACGTCGGGGGGCGTTCCACTCTGCTGAGAATTTAATGAAAAAGGGAAATTTAAAAGAAAAAACAGCAGAGTTTTCACCCGCCTACGCCGAAGACGTCGGGGGGCGTTCCACTCTGCTGAGAATTTAATAAAAAAGGGAAATTTAAAAGAAAAAAACAGCAGAGTTTTCACCCGCCTACGCCAAAGACGTCGGGAGGCGCTCCACTCTGCTGAGAATTTAATAAAAAAGGGAAATTTAAAAGAAAAAAACAGCAGAGTTTTCACCCGCCTACGCCAAAGACGTCGGGAGGCGCTCCACTCTGCTGAGAATTTAATAAAAAAGGGAAATTTAAAAGAAAAAAACAGCAGAGTTTTCACCCGCCTACGCCAAAGACGTCGGGAGGCGCTCCACTCTGCTGAGAATTTAAATAAAAAAAGGGAAATTTAAAAGAAAAAACAGCAGAGTTTACGCGTTAAACTCTGCTGAGAATTTAATAAAAAATGGAAATTTAAAAGAAAAAACAGCAGAGTTTTCACCCGCCTACGCCGAAGACGTCGGGAGGCGCTCCACTCTGCTGAGAATTTAATAAAAAAGGGAAATTTAAAAGAAAAAAACAGCAGAGTTTTCACCCGCCTACGCCAAAGACGTCGGGAGGCGCTCCACTCTGCTGAGAATTTAAATAAAAAAAGGGAAATTTAAAAGAAAAAACAGCAGAGTTTACGCGTTAAACTCTGCTGAGAATTTAATAAAAAAGGGAAAGTTAAAAGAAAAAACAGCAGAGTTTTCACCCGCCTACGCCGAAGACGTCGGGGGGCGCTCCACTCTGCTGAGAATTTAAATAAAAAAAGGAAATTTAAAAGAAAAAACAGCAGAGTTTTCGCGTTAAACTCTGCTGAGAATTTAATAAAAAATGGAAATTTAAAAGAAAAAACAGCAGAGTTTTCACCCGCCTACGCCGAAGACGTCGGAGGGCGCTCCACTCTGCTGAGAATTTAATGAAAAATGGAAATTTAAAAGAAAAAACAGCAGAGTTTTCACCCGCCTACGCCAAAGACGTCGGGAGGCGCTCCACTCTGCTGAGAATTTAATAAAAAAGGGAAATTTAAAAGAAAAAAACAGCAGAGTTTTCACCCGCCTACGCCGAAGACGTCGGAGGGCGCTCCACTCTGCTGAGAATTTAATGAAAAATGGAAATTTAAAAGAAAAAACAGCAGAGTTTTCACCCGCCTACGCCAAAGACGTCGGGAGGCGCTCCACTCTGCTGAGAATTTAATGAAAAATGGAAATTTAAAAGAAAAAACAGCAGAGTTTTCACCCGCCTACGCCAAAGACGTCGGGAGGCGCTCCACTCTGCTGAGAACTTAAATAAAAAAAGGGAAATTTAAAAGAAAAAACCAGCAGAGTTTTCACCCGCCTACGCCGAAGACGTCGGGAGGCGCTCCACTCTGCTGAGAATTTAAATAAAAAAGGGAAATTTAAAAGAAAAAAACAGCAGAGTTTTCACCCGCCTACGCCAAAGACGTCGGGAGGCGCTCCACTCTGCTGAGAATTTAATAAAAAAGGGAAATTTAAAAGAAAAAAACAGCAGAGTTTTCACCCGCCTACGCCAAAGACGTCGGGAGGCGCTCCACTCTGCTGAGAATTTAAATAAAAAAAGGGAAATTTAAAAGAAAAAACAGCAGAGTTTACGCGTTAAACTCTGCTGAGAATTTAATAAAAAATGGAAATTTAAAAGAAAAAACAGCAGAGTTTTCACCCGCCTACGCCAAAGACGTCGGGAGGCGCTCCACTCTGCTGAGAATTTAATAAAAAAGGGAAATTTAAAAGAAAAAAACAGCAGAGTTTTCACCCGCCTACGCCAAAGACGTCGGGAGGCGCTCCACTCTGCTGAGAATTTAATAAAAAAGGGAAATTTAAAAGAAAAAAACAGCAGAGTTTTCACCCGCCTACGCCAAAGACGTCGGGAGGCGCTCCACTCTGCTGAGAATTTAAATAAAAAAAGGGAAATTTAAAAGAAAAAACAGCAGAGTTTACGCGTTAAACTCTGCTGAGAATTTAATAAAAAATGGAAATTTAAAAGAAAAAACAGCAGAGTTTTCACCCGCCTACGCCGAAGACGTCGGGAGGCGCTCCACTCTGCTGAGAATTTAATAAAAAAGGGAAATTTAAAAGAAAAAAACAGCAGAGTTTTCACCCGCCTACGCCAAAGACGTCGGGAGGCGCTCCACTCTGCTGAGAATTTAAATAAAAAAAGGGAAATTTAAAAGAAAAAACAGCAGAGTTTACGCGTTAAACTCTGCTGAGAATTTAATAAAAAAGGGAAAGTTAAAAGAAAAAACAGCAGAGTTTTCACCCGCCTACGCCGAAGACGTCGGGGGGCGCTCCACTCTGCTGAGAATTTAAATAAAAAAAGGAAATTTAAAAGAAAAAACAGCAGAGTTTACGCGTTAAACTCTGCTGAGAATTTAATAAAAAATTGAAATTTAAAAGAAAAAACAGCAGAGTTTTCACCCGCCTACGCCGAAGACGTCGGGAGGCGCTCCACTCTGCTGAGAATTTAATAAAAAAGGGAAATTTAAAAGAAAAAAACAGCAGAGTTTTCACCCGCCTACGCCAAAGACGTCGGGAGGCGCTCCACTCTGCTGAGAATTTAAATAAAAAAAGGGAAATTTAAAAGAAAAAACAGCAGAGTTTACGCGTTAAACTCTGCTGAGAATTTAATAAAAAAGGGAAAGTTAAAAGAAAAAACAGCAGAGTTTTCACCCGCCTACGCCGAAGACGTCGGAGGGCGCTCCACTCTGCTGAGAATTTAATGAAAAATGGAAATTTAAAAGAAAAAACAGCAGAGTTTTCACCCGCCTACGCCAAAGACGTCGGGAGGCGCTCCACTCTGCTGAGAATTTAATAAAAAAGGGAAATTTAAAAGAAAAAAACAGCAGAGTTTTCTCCCGCCTTCGCCAAAGACGTCGGGAGGCGCTCCACTCTGCTGAGAATTTAATAAAAAAGGGAAATTTAAAAGAAAAAAACAGCAGAGTTTTCACCCGCCTACGCCAAAGACGTCGGGAGGCGCTCCACTCTGCTGAGAATTTAATAAAAAAGGGAAATTTAAAAGAAAAAAACAGCAGAGTTTTCACCCGCCTACGCCAAAGACGTCGGGAGGCGCTCCACTCTGCTGAGAATTTAAATAAAAAAAGGGAAATTTAAAAGAAAAAACAGCAGAGTTTACGCGTTAAACTCTGCTGAGAATTTAATAAAAAATGGAAATTTAAAAGAAAAAACAGCAGAGTTTTCACCCGCCTACGCCAAAGACGTCGGGAGGCGCTCCACTCTGCTGAGAATTTAATAAAAAAGGGAAATTTAAAAGAAAAAAACAGCAGAGTTTTCACCCGCCTACGCCAAAGACGTCGGGAGGCGCTCCACTCTGCTGAGAATTTAAATAAAAAAAGGGAAATTTAAAAGAAAAAACAGCAGAGTTTACGCGTTAAACTCTGCTGAGAATTTAATAAAAAAGGGAAAGTTAAAAGAAAAAACAGCAGAGTTTTCACCCGCCTACGCCGAAGACGTCGGGGGGCGCTCCACTCTGCTGAGAATTTAAATAAAAAAAGGAAATTTAAAAGAAAAAACAGCAGAGTTTACGCGTTAAACTCTGCTGAGAATTTAATAAAAAATGGAAATTTAAAAGAAAAAACAGCAGAGTTTTCACCCGCCTACGCCGAAGACGTCGGGGGGCGCTCCACTCTGCTGAGAATTTAAATAAAAAAAGGGAAATTTAAAAGAAAAAACAGCAGAGTTTACGCGTTAAACTCTGCTGAGAATTTAATAAAAAATGGAAATTTAAAAGAAAAAACAGCAGAGTTTTCACCCGCCTACGCCGAAGACGTCGGGGGGCGCTCCACTCTGCTGAGAATTTAAATAAAAAAAGGGAAATTTAAAAGAAAAAACAGCAGAGTTTACGCGTTAAACTCTGCTGAGAATTTAATAAAAAATGGAAATTTAAAAGAAAAAACAGCAGAGTTTTCACCCGCCTACGCCGAAGACGTCGGGGGGCGCTCCACTCTGCTGAGAATTTAAATAAAAAAAGGGAAATTTAAAAGAAAAAACAGCAGAGTTTACGCGTTAAACTCTGCTGAGAATTTAATAAAAAATGGAAATTTAAAAGAAAAAACAGCAGAGTTTTCACCCGCCTACGCCGAAGACGTCGGGGGGCGCTCCACTCTGCTGAGAATTTAAATAAAAAAAGGGAAATTTAAAAGAAAAAACAGCAGAGTTTTCGCCCGCCTACGCCGAGGACGTCGGGGGGCATTGAACTCTGCTGAGGATTTAATAAGAAAGGGAAATTTAAAAGAAAAAACAGCAGAGTTTACACCCGCCTACGCCGAGGACGTCGGGGGGCATTGAACTCTGCTGAGGATTTAATAAAAAAGGGAAATTTAAAAGAAAAAACAGCAGAGTTTTCACCCGCCTACGCCGAAGACGTCGGGGGGCGCTCCACTCTGCTGAGAATTTAAATAAAAAAAGGGAAATTTAAAAGAAAAAACAGCAGAGTTTTCGCCCGCCTACGCCGAGGACGTCGGGGGGCATTGAACTCTGCTGAGAATTTAATAAAAAAGGGAAATTTAAAAGAAAAAACAGCAGAGTTTACACCCGCCTACGCCGAGGACGTCGGGGGGCATTGAACTCTGCTGAGGATTTAATAAAAAAGGGAAATTTTAAAGAAAAAACAGCAGAGTTTACACCTGCCTATGCCGAGGACGTCGGGGGGCATTGAACTCTGTTGAGGATTTAATAAAAATGGGAAATTTAAAAGAAAAAACAGCAGGGTTTACGCCCGCCTGCGTCAAGGACTCCGGGGGGCGTATAACCCTGCTGAAAAGAAAAAAAGGAATTCGACTCACCTGAAATTTGTGCGCGGTCCTCGATGGTCATCTGGTGGTCGCTGCAGTCGCCGGCCCCTCAGTCATCAAGCGCGGCTGCAGACCGGCACCGCGCACGTCCTCTTCCCGTCACTGCCAGTTAAAGACTAATGAGAGTGAGAGTAGGAGAAGCGAAGCAGCAGCCAGTCATCAAACGAGGGGAAGGAGTGGGGGCAATCGTCGCTTGGTCGCCCCCACTCCTTCCCCTCTTATGGTGACTCTTCGCTCCTCCCACTGCCAGAGCCAACGCCAGTTGCCGACCACGCATGCGCACTATTAATTTCTCGTGGCTTCAGTGCTTTTCTGAAAAGAACATTTTTTATTGAAATTCAGGAACCATGATGGATTACATTAAGTTAAATGTTTTGAAACAAATTTATTTGTATGATTTTAATATAAATTTGCAAATATTTGTCATTCAATTCCGTTATTTTATTTTCGTTTGGCAACTGTGATTTTTATCATTCCAAAATTCACCTGGCTTATTTTTTGGTGATTTTTTGCTGGGTGATTGCAATAAAAATGAAACAAGTGAAGGTTGGTTCAAGCATCGAAATATTTTAGTACACATTGCAGATACAAAAGGTATAAAAATAACTGTAAAAAACATTATAAGTAAGCAGGCGCATGCAGCTCATCAAGTCTTGTCGTGCAGGCTACAGAAGAGCGAGCAGAGATCCGTATCACAGTCTCGAGATTAAAAATGTCCGGTGGCGCGTCCTTCCTGCGGTTACCTTTGCGTACACATTGTTGAACAACAATAAATTACGTATAAAAAATGCCGTAAAAATAATTAGTCTCAAAATTTATAGAAAACAGCGTGCGAATCCGCAGCCGGGAATAAATAATATGAATTACAGTAGTATAAAAATATATAATATAAGCCGTCCTAAACGTATACACATTAATCAATAGAACTAGATGTTGCTGACTAGTCTGTTGCGAAACCGCAACTCATCGGCCGGCCGAAGAGATGAATTTTATTTTTACAAATTTGCGCGGGAAAATGTCCCGTCGAGATAAAGATACCGTACAGTTGAGCTTAAGTTTTTAAAATAATATATTATCAGAAAATTTTCAGTAACAAGTAGACCTGTTCCAGTGCGAGAGAGGGGGCAGGTGTGTGATTTCACACCGGGGACGCAGATATGGCGTCTGGTAGAGTTCAGCGGGAAGTTTCAAACGTAATATGAAATTGGTTTGGAAAATTTAACATGAAAATACCGTCAGCACAATGAATATTTTTGGTGTTATTTCCTTGCTAAGAGCTGATTAGTCCGGTAATTGGTGAATCGACCGTTAGATGGCATATCAGGCCAATGGAAATGTAACAAAATACGCGGGAAATGAAATTATTAGGTCGGCACGCCTCTTTTTTGACGCTTCTGATTGGCCGCTGGACTGTATCCTGATAGGCCTCCATTATTTGGACGCCATATTGACTTCTGACCGGTGGGAACTAACACAGATCGCAACCCGGACCCCGGTGGGAATTACGACTGCGCAGAACGTTTTAATTTGGGTCACGCGTGCGCAGTAATGAGTTTCAGCCTCTCTGAGATATGAAGAAGCGATCAGATCATACTGCGCATGCTTACGATGCGCACAAATTTACTGCGCAGCTTCAAAATGCGGGAATATTCAAACAACTATACATTTCGACGCCATATTGACTTCTGACCGGCAACAACCCGGACCCCGGTGTGATTTCACAAATTTAACGATTTATATTTATTGATGAATTATTCTCTACAGTATCAGTGCTCATCCGGTGGGCAGGCGTCGCAAAAATTATGGTCCTAATTCAGTTTCGCGCATGACAATCGTGGTTGGCCGCCGCTAGCAGCGGCCATCTTACTCGCGGTTCACCGAGTCGATCCAGTCGATGAAGTGAGACACCTTGGTGTAGACGCCGGGACGGTTCTTCTTGCCGCATCCGTCGCCCCACGAGACGACGCCCATGAGCACGTGGCGTCCGGAGGACTCGCAGGCGAGGGGGCCGCCCGAGTCGCCGCCGCAGGCGTCGATGCCGCCCTCGAGCGAGCCCGCGCACAGCATGCTGTCCAGGATGGCCTGTCTGCGGCCGCCGTACACCTCCGGACGGCGGCACTGCTCCAGCGGCACCACCGGCACCGACGCGGCCCGCAGCACCACCGACAGACTGTCCTTGTCGTCCGAGTCCTGCGCGCCCCACCCCGTCACCGTGCACCACGTGTCGCGCTGCACGTCCTCGAAACTCTCCGGAAGGCAGATGGCGCGCACGTGCGTGTCGAACTGGATGGCCCGGCCGCGGCTCGAGGCCAGGTGTCCGTAGGAGGCCACCGCCGCGTCCTTCACGCGGATCACCGCGATGTCGTTGCTGTACGGGCCGGCTGTAAACAAAATTCGCACTCTCTCAAGTACAAACTCAGAAAGTCATAAAAGGAATAAATATTTTGGATGAAAACGATTTTTGAAGAGGCCCAAAATGTCCAAATCTCGCTAGTTAATTATTTTAGTTCCAATTTCCAATCAGAAGCGATTAAAAAATAAATTTTTTACTACGTTAACTGTTATTCAAACTAGAATTATTTATATTTGTAACGTGATCGATGCGCTAAATAAGACCTAACTCTCGTTTACAAATTAAAAAAAACTTGGTTAATTTTCTTTTTCAAATAGTTTCAGCTTCGACCTTATTTCATAACACACAATGAACAATATTAAAAAATATCTAAATAAAATTAATAAAATCAAAATGTTAATTTAAATTATATTTTAGTGAATTAAATTGTTTGTGACGCCAAAAATGTTGTTAAACAGATGGCACCAATATAATTAGGACAATTTCAAGGCACTTTCGCCGTGATTCTTTTAAGTCTCAATCCTGATACTGTGTATTTCGCAATCACGCTCTACAACCAACTTTCTGTCATGTGAAATTTGCATTCGAGCGCGATCCTGTGTTTTTGTCTACCAATCATTTACGTATGTACAACCCACCCTTCCGCTGAAATATCCAGCCTACATGTGAATCCACTTGGGGAATCTTAGTTGCTTCTGTCTCTCTACTCATTTTGCCAAAATTATTATTTTAACCACGGTTTGACACTGCACAAAAATGCACCACTATATTTCTGCATTTTTCCGAATTTAACCCCAAAAAAGCAGGGTTCGCCAAAAATCCCACAGCATTGCAAAAAAATGTTTTTTGTGGTTTTTTTCTTCAACTTTTCACATTTTTCCCGAAACAAGTGTATTCGTAATATTGAAGATAAAAATTTCCCATTATGGATGACCAAAAATAGGGATTTAATAAAGAAATCAGCATTTAAGCTATTGGTTTCACCAGAAGACCAATAATTTCAACTCTCGCAGTAATTTTCCAAATTAAAATTTGTGTGCAATATATGACTTTTTTGGGTTAAATTAAAAAAAATGCGGAAAACTCAAATATGGTAGGTTTTTCCAGCTGTTTTTTCCGCCAAAAACCAGAGGTGCATTTTTGCGCATTGCAAAATTGGCAAACCCTGCAAAAAGGTCAAATTTTTTGCCAAACAATTAAGAAGTTTTGGAAAATTACGAAGGTTTTGAATATTTTTGGGTTTTTGTTTAAACTAATAGTTTTTATACGGATTTTTTAAAAATCCCTCATTTTTATCTTCAATAAAAATGTGCAAAATTGCATTAAAACAGCTCAAAACAGTTTTTTGCAATAGCAGAGGGTTTTTTCCAGAACATGTAGGTTTTTTTATTTGCGCAAACCAAAAATTAGTAAAAAATGAGTTAAATTGCTGTAGAAACGTAAAATTTTAAATAATAAATCTTGGCTGACGTTCCTACGGCAATTGGCTAAACTATTTTTTATTTTAAGCAAATAAAAATATTTCTTTTTTGGCAGAGAATGCACAGTTGCAGGATTAAATCTAAAATAACGGCGAAAGTGTCTTAAAAATTAAAATAATCGCAAGCGCCATCTATCAAACATTAAGAGCCATTTGCAACTGGTGAATTATTGCTCCAAAATATTTAAATTAATTCCAGGGAAAGAGACACGTGAACTTCATAGTTTCAACCATCCATATGTGAATTCTAACGTTTCCTAGAGCTATTTTTAATAAAAAGTTGGTTTTTGAGAGCGATATAATCATGTATTATTCAGACGATATTGGATTTCCTGAGGTGTTGGTTTTTTAAACCAGGTATTAATTATTTCTTATTGCGGTGTCTATATAAATTTTAGTATTTTATCAAATTAAATTCCTAAAAGTCTCCTGTTTCTATCAACATCTGATCTAATAATTAGGTTTAAAAACAATTCGCTCACAGAAAATTATCGCCAGAAGTTTTTCTCAATTTATAACTGCAGGAATAAAAATATAATTTATACACCTTTTGAGGAGTAGCAGATTTTTTCCTTTTTTCTTTCAATTATTTCCCTGGAATTCTTTCATACTATGCATTTCTCTAGCTTGCAACGGCATTAAATCTTAGACAGCATCCAAACTAATCACATATTTAGTTCCTTTCGAAATATATTAAGAATTAGGGAAAGGGTGCATACACTTCCTGAAGTCAGGGTGGATGACGACGGAGCTGGCCTTGAAGGTCTGCTCGTAGGCGTCGGGCTGGTTGCGTCTGTACTGGCCGATGGCGATGCGCAGCAGGCGCGGCTTGACGTCCTCGTCGGCGACGCAGTGCGCCGCGGTGAGCACGAGCAGCGAGCCGATCACCGCTCCGCCGCACTGGTGTTCGTACCGCGACTTTTTAGGTCGCCAGACGAGCAGCTCCACCTGCAGAGCCCATTCAGTCAGTTAGTCAGGGTTACCAAGCTCAAATCAAACGGGAAATTCTCAATTAAGAATATTTTTTACTGATTTAAAATTGGGAGAAAGTGGATTGATTGTGATTTTTTTATTTTAAAATAAGATAAATCTTGAAAAAGGCTATTTTTTCATGTGCTTCCGACCAAAAGTGCCCCTAAATCTAATTTTTCGAATTTTACCGGTTACGCCTTATTTTTTTAGCAAATTAAATTAATTGCTTCCGGGTGAGAAAAATTATGAAAATTTAATAGCTGAGAATATAAAAAATGGTGCTTTTGAGTCTCGAAAGAAATTTTTATTTTTTTTTAAAAAATTGCAGATTTTTGAAATGGGTCTGTGTTTGACCTGATTTAAATTCACCAGTTGATAGTAGCGTCAAAAACTGACTGAATTCAGAAAGCTGAATAAATTTCCAGTTTTTTCCTATTGAGTAAATGTTTATCAAATTTACTATTTTCGCCCAAAATTCGTCTGGAATTTCGAACTGGCCGTTAGAGAACCTTTAAAAATTTATTTTTAAAACTTTAAATGGCCAAAATTAATTTAATTTATTCGAGAATCATCTCAGAGAAATTAGTTTTTCATTTTAATAACTTTCAGAGGTGGCTATTTTGGAAAGAATGAAGAGCAAAATTTAAATTTTGATTTTTTTTAAAGAAGCTATCATTATTTTTAAGCGTAAATCTTTCCCGAAACAAAAAAAAAACACTGTTTTTCTTGCTCAGATTTTTTGTTTTAAACCTGTCTAGCGCATGGTCTTATTTTTACTTTCGATTTAAATTTTTTTTCTAATTTTTCGGCTGCTGGCAATCCTAGCCACGGTCTTGGCAGACATCGCGGCGACTGCTGACTCGTTAGCCCCGATTGCGTGACGCATCGAATGGACCACTTAACGCGCGTGTTTGTTGTTTGCCTCTCAACAATCTCTCTTTCCGACGAGAGACACTTTTGTTTCGCAACTTCACCGTTTTCTGTCAGAAAACATAAATAATATAAAAGTTTACAACAACACGTGTGCAAAACTGCGCCTTACTCGGTCTGAGAAATAAAGAAAACGTGCGTGTTTTGTCGTGACAACCGTAACAACGTGGTAAGAATGTGGAAAAACACCGATTCACCGTTGCCCAATTACAAAATTTATGAAATCGGTTTTATTTTTCGCATTAATTAGTAATTTACGAGCGAAAACCAGTTCCTTGTTGAGTCAGGCATCAGGCGTGATGACGATTCTTTCTAAAACGAGCCTTTCTTATTGTTGTATAGGGCTAACGTGAGTAAGCAAATCTAGCGGACGCAAATTAATTATGCGTCCGTAATTTATTTCGAAAATAAATACATTAATCAGTTTGTTGCGTTGAATTCCGCTGCTCGTTTGCTAACCACGCAATAAAACGCGCAAGCAGCGAGCAAAGCAAACACGTCTTGCCAGGAGAGATTTGTACGTGGAAATTCATTCTCTTGGGGCTCGCGTTCTGTTCGTCTAAATGAAATCACGTTCTGGCGAAACAGCTACAAAAAAAACACACATGTTCAACCGCACGAGGTTTCAATTAGACACTTGAGTTAAATATCAATATTCGCAGGAATTAAAATTTTAAAAATTGAAAAAGGACGGTGTACATCATGTATCATATTTTCACACATTATTTGCATCGTTTGCACAGCAAAAATATATTTTTAATGTTATATCAACAAATTAAATTACTTTAATCTGCGCTTATGACTGTGAATTTTTGCAATAAATTTAACAAATTCAATTCTCATCTTAATTTTAACAGAAATGATTAAAAAGAGAAAAGCAGAAATTATAAATTTCAATAAATATGGTTTAGTATTAAAATCTTGTCACAATATAACTGAACTAAAATGCAAAACACATAACAAAGAAATTTTCAGCTTTGGCCCCTCCTTTCTATAGTTTATTTCATCATTTACAGAGCCAAATAATTAATAATTTAAAACCGTCTTTAATCGAAAAGGAGGATTTCAATTTATTTTCAACAGTTTTGACTGCTAGTCGAGGCTAAATAAATCATTCTCTCAGAGATGAAAATAGCAATAAATAGAGAGGATTTTGAGCTCAATCATGACTTTCATAAATTAAGAATGTTTCAAATTTTAAGCTCTTCCAAAAAAATAACAATTTTATGAAGAGAGTGAAAATTTAATGAATTTCTAGAGTGAAAATTCTGATTGCTTGGAAAGGAAAACTACACTTTTAAAGTGAATCAGTTGGTTCAAAATATGTTGATTTGAAAATTTCACTTAACAAATTTGAGTTTATCAGAAAGCTGCAATTTTTAAGAGAAACAAAGCTTTAAGTACAGAAGTAGAAGCACATTTTTATACTTTAAATTTCTATTTAAATTAAATTAAAGGTTGATTACAGAAGTAATTTTTAGTTTTGATGGATTTTAAAAATATTAATAAATTCAAATTCAGTTTTAAAATCGTCTATAGCCAAAACGGGCGATAAATTTTTTTTAACAACAGTCAAAGTTAAATAATTGTTCTCGGAGATGAAAATAGCGAAACATAGACAGGATTTGAGCTAAATCGTGCCTTCCATTTTTTAAGGAAATTTTATGAAGAGCCAAAAAACTTTTATTTTAAAGGGAAAATATTTCCAGAGAGAAAATACTGATTGCCCAGAAAGGAAGGGTAGAATTTCAAAGTGCATTGTACAATTTTTACCGCGTTTTCGCAATAGAACTGATTAAATTTAAAAAAAGTTGATTTTAAAACGTCACCTTAAAAATTAGATTTTATAAAATTAATACCGTTTAGAAATTAGAGGGTTTATTTTCTTTGCAATTATTTTCTACTTGAATTCTATTAAAATTAAATTACAAGTTGATTATAAAAATATTTTATATCTAGTTTTGATGAAATTTAAAAATATTGACTATCTAAAATTTACTTTTAATTCAAAGCTACCCCAATCATACTGTTTTCATTCATTAAATTATTTTAAAAGATTAATATTTATTTGCCGATCCGATTCTGACAAACGATAGCACGTTAAGAAAACACATTTTATAAAATCTTGTTTATTTACACTTTAAATTTAATCAAAGTTATAAAAATCAGTGTAAACATTATGAGTTGATCAGGGAGAATTAATTAAAAAAATCTGCCGTGACTGACCTGCCAGGGGTAGGCGCCGTAGGGGGATGGGGCGCCGCCGACGATCTTGGCCAGCACGGGCGAGTGCGACGAGTTCCTGGGCGGCGAGAAGCTGACGCCCCTGGTGCCGCACGCGTGTCTCGGGGTGGCCTGCGGGGGCGGCGCCACCAGCGACGGGAACTTTTGGAAGCCCCCGCTGCGGGGCAGGCGGGCCCCCGACGCCAACAGCGCCGGCAGCAGCAGCACGAAAAGGGCCGTCCTGTCGGCGAAAGCAGAGAAAGAAAGAAAGAAATAATTATAATTAATAATTGCGTCAGCGCACGGATCTCGGCCGGTTATAATTGATGCCGCCGCGCCGACGGGATAGGTTGAGGCAGGTCGGCCCGCGGCCTTGGCCCTCGTGTCTCGCCGAGAAAGCAGCGATAGCACAACTAATCAATCACGCCTTTTCCGATCCACACTCAATTGTGAAATAATAATAAAAATAATGAAAGAGAAATTTAATTGTGTAAATTAAATCATCCTGTTTGAGGTTTAGTTTATTTTATTATTATGACCAGAATGGTAATGAAGTAAAAAAAACGTGAAAAGTGGTGCGTTTATTTTTTTCTATTTATAAAAAATATAAAAAAATAAAGAAAAATATAGTTAGTTGTGCCTTTTAATTTAAATTCTAAGATTGAAGGCAATGAGTATTTTTTCTTTTGCATCTAATTAATTTGTAGACAAGAAATGAGCACGAATGACACAATTTAAAAATTATAAATATGTACTTTATGATATTTAAAAAGGTCATAACGGCCTTCAATCGATTGAGGGGACAAGAAAGTACTATAATATAAAAACAAGAAAAAATATTCCTTATTGTGTATTATGGGATTTATTTGATTTAAATTTATTATTATTACAAATTAGAACAGATCAAATAAAAATTTTCTTTAAAATTTTTTCCGAGTTTGATAGCAAGAAAAATTTGTTTGAAATCTTTTTTAAAACGCGAAAATAATGAATAAAATTTATTACTTAATTTTCTTTTTAGTTATAATTATTGTAATTAATATAAAAACAATTTTTTATTTTATTATTTTGTAAAAAAATCCTTTTTAAACAATTCAAGTAGCTAAAAAATTAAAAAAAACAATAAATTAAGAAATAAATAGTTTAGGATTTTCACTTTACTCAATGGAAATATACATTATTATTAACTTCAAATCATCGGATGAATAAATTAATACAATCAGTGGAAATTAAAATATTAATTCTTGTCGCGCGTCTACAAGGAAACGTCCACTGAATTAAAAAAAGTGTCACGAAAGTTATGTCAAAGTCAATTGAGCAACATCAATTGAAGTAGGATTGTCGCATGTGTGAGTGTGAGTGCAGACAATAGGCAGTTTAATTTCTGGAGCATTGTGCCAAGGTGATAGATTATTCGATCATTTCTCGTCGCGGTGAAATTGACCTGACTTTGACACATTTCGATTGCCAAAAATTTGAAACGCACACGTAACGTGTTATAAAATACTCAGACGATGAGTTCGCAATAATTAAAACACGCGCCCAAAAGGATTTATTTAATTACCAAGTAAATTTCGGATTTTAAATTTATTTGCAATCATTTTTACCGTTTAATTTTACGGTGGATCGGACACTACAATAGGCAATTGAATGTCTTTGTTGCATTTTTACTCGCGGATTTTTTTTCTCTTCGTTTCCAGACAGACACAATGTGCAATTATGGGTGCAGAAGAGAAATTTTCCCTGTGTGCTATCGATCAACAATGGCCACGAGAAAAATGAATATGAAACCGCTTAAAATGCAAGTCGCTTGCAGATATAAAAAGTTTTCTTCCGCTCATTCAGCATCAAATGCCAATTAATTGCAAAAAGGCGTGCCACCAAACCAATAATAATTGGAAATAATGTCACCGCGCGCGCGAGGCGCCGAGCACGCGCGGAGAAAGCTTTTCGTATTATGGAATATACATATGTATACGATAGCGGAAAAGCCGATTCGCGTGCAAAAATTAAATTACATACCTGATCATTTTTTTGTGTGTTTGTTTTGTTTTGGTTCGAGTGTTGATTCAAGTTTCTGAAACAAATTAAATTGTGTGTTTGGTTAATTTAATTTACACGCGCAGGAGTGGAAAGTGGTTTGAGATCTATTTTGAATTAAACATCATTTGCACATCACTTTCAAATTTCATAGAAGCCGTCAGACGAGAATGTCTTGCTTTTACTTTCAGTTTCGAAGGAATAGAATTAGTTTTCTAGTGCGGAAAACGGTGGAAATTAATATTGGTTCATTTATTCCTAAAACATTAACAGATAAAAAATAAAATTTCGGATAGTTAAATTAAATTTTTAGAACAGTTAAAAACTGAAGGGTTTAATTTTTAAAAGCGATTAAATTTGGAGCTATTAATGAATTTTATTTACGAGGCAAAATTTATATTAGATATAATTGTCGACGCAACCAGCAACAACGATTATAATTTTTTGTTTAGAAATTTTAATTCTGCTCTCTAAATATTATTATTAATTAAAAAATATCTACCAACCCCATTTTAAAATTTGTAAAATTAGTCATAAAATGAATTAATTTATTTTATACAAAATAAAAAAAATCTGCAAATTATGCAACAATTTGTTCAGCAGAAGCTCATTATCAGTAAGCAATGCGTGTGCGGTGCGTCGTATTGCGCCAATAATGAAAAGTGAAATTGGAAATACCTTTTGCTGGGTGTCGGCGTCGGTTCGATGGTTGTTGGGTCTTGCTGGCTTCTTGCTTCTTGGTGTGCGTTGTTGGCCGAGCGGCGCGCGCGATTGTGTTGGACTTGAGTGTGTGACGGAGAGTGCGGAGAAAAGGTAACGAGCAAGCGGCAACGGCACGACTCGATCTGGTCGCGCGTGGTTATTGTAAATCACCTTTATACATTCGCGCCGGTCGCGTATTTGTAAACAAACGCGGTTGCATCATCCCTCCTCTCTGCCGCGCGCTTGTGCTCGCGTCGTTCTCGGCACCCGCATGACCTAAAACGCTGATAAAAGCTTCGAATCTAGGACGGATCCAGCCGCTCGAATTCGATCTCTCGCCACTTCGCCTCCAATCACGGCCACGCCGTCCCCGACCACCCTAATTTCGCACTTGGAAACTTTTATTCAGCACTAAGTTATTTTTTTTTTAAATCGTAGACACCAAAATTGGAAATCGGTTTTTTATAATTATTGTGAAATAATTTAAAATTTAATTAAATTGCTTTTATTTATTTATCGTTTTAATTATATGTAATTTTGAGGTGAATCTTTTGTTTGTTTTAATTTCTAACTAATTGTAAGCAAGACTTGTAGGAAGAATCAATAAATAGATAAAAATATTATTCTATTTCGGAGACAAGCATCAACTTTCGAAGCAAAGGAAATTAAAAAACCAGAAAAAATAATTAAAATGTTTTAATATTTTATTAAAAATTGAAAAAATTCTAGGTTTGTTACGACAGTGACATGATAAACAGTAACAATTGATTCCGTCCGCGGAAAATTCCACTCTATTCAGCAACAATTTGAATGGTTTAATAAATTCTAAAAACAAAAATTTTTAAATTAAAATAATAATTCTAATTTTGAAATCGTCATTTAAATGTAAATTTGCCTAATTAACATATTGGAATTTGATCAATATATTGAATTAAATTTAAAAATATAATTGGATTGTTTCAAAATCCACAAAGAGCGCTTTTATCACACATATTTTTCACATTTTTTACCTTTAAAAAAATAAAATCACAGCTCAAGCTCTACTTTAAAACTAATTAATCTAATTTTAATAGGAATCATTTAACAATACTGTTGTATTATTTATTTTAAAACCAAAGGAAAATCATCTTCGGACAATTTTTGACCCACACTTTTAAACATAAAATTTTTTTATTCAGCTAAAAATATTCATTGCCCTATAAAATAAAAATATATTGTTAAAACTGTTTAAATAATTAATTTTCCACCTCCTGTCATTAATACATTTTCTGACAATTTTCAAGTGCGTATTAAGTTTTGAAAATCATGGTGGTTTTAGTATTGTTTTTATTCGTTAAATGTCAATGAATTGGAAATAAATAAAGTTTAATGGACAGGCTAATCGCCATGCAGGAGCCTGAAGTGCGAATTTGCTAAATGTGTGCGTGACAGGTGGCAATCGTCACGTTACGCCGAATTACGAATGAGCCGTTTCCCGCCAAATCTGTAATCAGCACGTGCCTCGCGCCTCGCTCGAGCCGCCCACGATGGAAAGTTTTGATTTGGTGAAATATGCGCCGAAATTTACGTTATTCAAGACTGATTTTTATTTTGAATGCTTTGACAGAAAAATTCGCTGAAATATTTTATGGGTTTATTTTATTATTTTCAATGCAGAGAATGAGATATTATTAAATATTAAATGAAATACTACAAATTCAAAACGAGCAGGAAAAATGAAATTCAGTATTCTTGATTTTTCACTTATTTTAAATTTAAAAAACCCAGTGGGGTCCAGATGTGCGATAAAATTGGTCCCCACTGCGCAGATCCAAGATGGCGTCTGAGTGTGGGAAGCAAAAAGCTCTCTTTGGATTGCTGTACGAGTGTCAAGAGTTTGTTTTTACGATCCAAAAGACAAAATTAGTACAACTAATGAAAATTATGTCACAGTATATTGACTCGCACTGTCACGTGACCGTTTTTTCGCGCCACACTCCACCAGACGCCATATCTGCGCGTCGCATGAATCTGGCCCCCGCTGAAAAAAAACGGCTTTATTGAAATCTGACACTAAAAGACATTCTTTAAGTTAAATTTTCTTCTCTTATCATTTTTCATTAAAAAACCAGACTTCGAAGAACGTTAATAGATTATTAAATTTTTAATTTGTTTTGATTTTGTTAAATTTAAAAATATTGGAACGTGCAAACGAATGGTTTTAGTAGTTTAAATATTAAATCTAAAATGAAACAAACAAAAATTGGCAATGATATATTCCATTTTATTCTGACGTCAAGCCAATATTAATAGTAACATTATACAATTATTATCAGAGAGTCTACACAATAATCGAGTTGGTCGATTCATTTCTCAAGTTCAGTGTGGAAGCGGCGCCGGCAGCTCTCAGCATATTTGAATTTTCGTTTTAAAACAAATTGGATCATAATTTGACACGAACAAGTTTCGTTTCGCTCAGCCGTCGGATTGGGGACTAGGGTCTGATGAACGAATTCAGTCTCGGTCGGCATCACAGTCGAGGGGGCCGGAGGTGCGTCACGCCAGTTCGGCCATCATGCGCCGGAAGTCGGCCAGCGTGTTGTAGTCAGGGTCGGCGTCGGCCTCGGCCGCCGACGGCCGCGCGAAGCTCGGGTTGTACCGGCTCAGCGACAGCGGACACGGCAGCAGCTCCGGCATCACCGAGTGATGCGTGATCAGCGCCATCATCGAACTGAACTCCTTTGTGAAACCCTGAAAACAGAAAAATTACACGAAAATTAGCAACAAATTAAGAATTCTCTACAATATTAGATGCGTTTTACTAAGAATGGATTACAAAAATCTAGTTAATGGTGCATTGGCGGGAAAATCAAATAATGGGCGTGACAAGTGGGTGTGGCTGGCAATATTATGATAACAGAGGGAATTATAATAAATGAAAGATAAATTTTAGTTGTTTAAATTTTGAAATAGGGCAGTTCTAGGAGGTTTAGCGCCATTTTTGACCTTTAGACAACTCACTATGCCCCCTTTTATTGCGGGAAGTACGAGAAATAATGCATGGAACATTTTAAATAAAATCCAGAATTGTTACGGTCGAAAGGAATATGCAAGAATTAAATTCTTGCGATTTCTATGTCATCGGAGCACGATTTTCAAATAATGGGCGTTAAAAGTGGGCGTGGCAGGTAAAATTCTGAGGAAATGATAATCGAAGATTGAGTTTAAGACGTTTTAACTTTTAAATAACGTAATTTTCGGAGGTTGGTAGCCTTTTCTTGTAAATATTAATCACTGTTACCCTCTTTTCCATGCTGGAAGTAAGAATAAACCGTTTACAATAGTTAAATTCTTGCGATTTGAAAGTGATTCGAGCAGAAATTTCAAACTATGGCCGTTAAAAGTGGGCGTGGCAGGTAAAATTCTGAAAATTCTAAGGGAATTCATGCCGAAGATTGAGTTTAAGACGTTTCAATTTTTAAATAAAGTATTTCTCAGAGATTGGCAGCCATTTTTTGGTCTAAACCAAACACTCTGACCCCCTTTCAATGCTCTAAGTAAGATAAAAACCGTTTAACATTTTTTTTTTAAATATTAAATTATAATAGAAATTTAGAAATAAAGAATTGTAACGATTTTCTCTATGTCTGCCTGCAGAAGGAAGCATTATTTATGAAAAAAAAAACGTTTGAATAAGTTTAAAATGCGTTTGGATCACCGATCCACGTGAACAATGAGGCTCAACTGAGCCAACTCCGGTAAGGGAAAGGGGGGCTTTGTGTGCCAGTTTTTTAAATCTTTAAACCACATTCAGTAGAATGAATTTCAATCTGAACACCCCAGTAAACTAACTCAAATGAAGGGGATTTTTATATATAATGCTACTGAAGCAACTCCAGTAGGTGGAGGGGGGCCAAGAGTGTTGTGCAATTATCTCTAGGAATTCTTCGTTTTGTCTCGTTTGTAGCAATTATCCCAAATATGAGTTGCATCTTAAATTTCACGATTCAGAAAGAATTGTTATTATCTTCCATCCCCTTTGGCCTTGCTGCATCTTTGTTTTCCTCATCTTTATATTCCAATAATTTCTCTCTCGACGAGGAAAAAACACGCGATCACGACCACACGACTAAATGTCAATTGCTATTACGTCGGGAGCGAAAATATTTGTTGCCTTCTGCGCAACAATTTGCACGTGTCGCTCACGTTTTCTCCGTGTATACACATATTTTGCCTGTGAATGAAAGAATAATATAACTGTTCGCAATAAAGTGAAATAATAATAATAAAAAAATGTGTTCAAGGTGAAATCACACGCGTGAGCGCCGCCGCGATGACAATGTTTCTGATAAATCAAACGAATCGTGCAGAAGCGGCCGCGGCGGCATTATTGGTTTATTGTTGTTGTGCGCAGTTATACTTTGCACAACACGTACACTCTGTCAGCAGGCAAATAAAAATTTGTTTTCTGCGCCTGCCGTCCGGAACGGCGCAAAAATTCAACTGCGCCGCACTTTTATTTCTTTTCCCGCTTAAAATGTGCGCCGCCGCCTTTGCAGCCGCCGCAGCCGTTCATTCATTCGCACGCACTTTCATTTTCTACGTAAAATCACGGAGAGCCAGCAGACTGGCACAATTAAAATCGGGTAACGCGGCCGCGGCCTTTGTCTCGCCGCCTTCATTTCGAATAATTAATTTAAATCGAGCGTGTGTGTGTGTGTGTGTGTGTGTGTGTGCGTTACGTGTCGCGCGAGGCTGCCGCTCTGCTTGGGAAAGGCGCCGCGATGACACATATTTCACTCCCGTCCGTAGAAAGTGCATTTCCAATATTTATTATTATTCCTAAGATTTATTGGCGGCGATGAAAATTCCGTATTAGAAATCACTTGGCTGCACTTCGCTTCTTTCGATATTTTATTGATCATCTCTGAGATTTCCGGGAAGCTGCCATGATGATTTCTATATAATGATTTCACTCTCGTTTTTATTTCATGGCAAATGTGAATGCAATTTTTTTATTCTTAAAATATGGTTTCTTTCAAATCTTTGAATTTTTTGCCTGAATTTTTAATAATTATTGGATAAAATCACCTAACTGTCACTAGCTTTTTTGCTCCAGTAACAAAAATAAAATTAAAAACCAGTGCCATATAATAATAGCGCACAAAATCATGGCTTTGCACATTTTGAAAACGTTTGGCGTCCCAGGAAGATAGTAAAATTTGTTAAAAAAATTGTTAATTTTCTCTTTTTAAACTGATGTTGTGTTTTTTATGCTGTTTCGTGATTGGAAAATACATTAATTAATTAATAACGGAGATGAATTTACACTTAGAAATGATGAACTTTAATTTCCTCTTGTTATATCTCTCGGTCCAAAGCAATTTTTATGTATTGAAAAATATTTGAGTTTGTATTATTAAGTTAAACAAATTTGATCAAATAATTAGAAATACTAACATCTACTCTGTTAAAATTTAATTTGTAAAATATAATTATTTTTTTAATAATTAACATTTTGTTTGCAGATAATTCAAAATAATGTTTTAAAATAAACAATAAAATATTACAAATATTGTTAAGACATAATAAATTAGTGAACTCAGTTTAATTTGACAACTATAAATAGTGATAAATGGCAAAGTACCACCTTTTATATGTCAAAAATATTTATATTCGATTATTTTAATTAATAATTAATTATTTAATGATTTGAGCGAAAGAAAAACAACTTAATTGATTATACTGCGTTCATTAGGAAGATTTTAAAGAGTAAATTTACGGTTCATTTCGTAGACGTAAAAGTCATGTCAAAAGTTTGGAAAAGGGCTATTTTAGAGAGAGTTATTTGGTTTATTTATTTTTATTTAGCTGTGTGTGAGCTCCTTAAGGTCAGTAGACGAAGTTAAGATTATATTCTACGCAATGGCGGTTAGTTTTAGGAATTCCTCTTGATAACAACCAAAACTGAGCGAGCATTTTTCCAATATTTGAAAAATCCGTGATTTTATTTCTAGTTTAAAAGATGAATCTCTCAGTAATGAAAAGCAAAAACTACTCACTAAATTTTTCTCATAAATTCACAATAGTTGAATTTCAGAAAACTGTCATAAATTTTGTTCATTCCTTCAGGTTAGGACAATTTTGAGTATGGATTTCAATTTTTTTGGCAATACAAATTATTCTGCACAGGTTTTCTAGCAAATTAACCTCGCCACTTGTTGGTTTGTATATTCCCAGCATGCGTAAATGAATTATACGGGACCAAATTGTAAAAATATTAAAGTTTGACACAATTTAAATGTTTTTAGAAGATAATTTCCCGGAATAAATCAGTTGGGTAAGCCGCCAGCAGATGGTGCCACCGTATACTTTAGATTTTAAGGCACTTTCTCTGTGATTTCAGTCCCAATCCTGCCACTGTGCATTCATTACTTAAAATTTAATACTTTTGACGTGCTGGAAACCAAAATCAGTTAAGCCAATCGCCTTAAAATACTATTTTTTGAAGTTAAAAATATTTTCCGATTGTTTCTACAGCGAATGGCTGGACTGTTTTTGGTTTTCAGCACGTCCAAAGAAATAATTCTAAAAGCAGAATGCACAGTGACAAGATTGAGTCTGAAAACGCAGCGAAAATGCCTTAAAATTAAATTTATTACGAAAGTATACGGTGTTTCCATCTAACACTAGTGTATTGACGAACTAAGCAGTACATTTTGGAGTGTGTGTTTATTTTTAAGCAGCCCACCTTGATTCTGTATCCGCGGTTGGTGCGCAGGATGAGGTAGTGCGCGATGCCCGAGGGCTGGAAGTCCCTGGGCACGCGCAGCGAGAGGGCGTAGCAGCCGAACTTGGTGGTCGACTCGCGCACCATGAAGCTGCCGACCGGCTCCTGGGCCAGCACCTCGAGCGCGATTTCGCGCGGGATGCCCGCCTGGAACCACGGCGCCGCCAACAGCGCCCGCTCCTCCTCCTCCGCCTTTCCGCCGAGACTGTCCACGCGTTCCGGCGGCAGCGGCGGACACACGCCCCACACGCTCTCCTCGCCACTGAAAAATTTATTAAAAATGAAAATAGGGAAATCGGAGCTTGATTAAAATGGATCTTCTTGGCAGTGTTATGCTAAAATTAGATACAAACAAAAATATTCAAAAGGGGTCTCTATGCAATTTAATTTAATTTTACGACAAAATTTTAAATTCCAAGCAATCATAACATTTTCCCATTTGTATAGTAAGTCTCAACAATTAACCAGGGTTTGTAATTTTGCCGTGCGGATTTTCCTGAAGAAACTTTAAGAGAAAATTTGATATAAACTTACAATGAGCCTGCCAGCCATATTTAATTTTACAAGACTAAGGAGCTTAATTGATTAACTTTGTAATTTTTAAGAAACTTCTCAGTTATCTCCAGTAAAGATTTCTTTAAAAATTTAAGGTATTTTTTTCATTGAATCATTTGGACCTTTTTTAAATTCGATACTTGTTTCGATATTGCAAACTAAAAGTATTTAATTAGAAAAGTAAGACTAGATAGCGAAAAATTGCAATTTCCTCTTTGAATTTAATATGGATGACTATAATCTATATATTTATATAGTCATTGAAGCAATTAATGAGCGCAAACCATTTGAATCATGTTCAAAATTGTCTTAATCAGCGTACAATCAGCTAAAATAATTGCATTTTTTTAAAAATATAGAAAATGAATTTATTTACCAAAAATCTATATTAAAAGTCGCTTTCTAATTAAAATAAAAGTTAATTTGAGGTACAAATGACAAATGTTCTCAATGTAAATTGATTGTAAGTTTAGATTTGATTAATTTTTATGCGTTAAAAGTGAAAGAAGATTTTTTCCTTGTATTTTTCCATGAAAGCTCGGTTCTTTAAACTGGAAAATCTAAAAATATCTTACTGCAAATTCTATATTTCGTAAGGAAGAATAATATTTCTCCTTTTTGTGGTATACTCCAAGCATAAATTATAAAATAGATCAATCAAGACAAATTAAAACATTTTTAAAACAATTAACAAATAATTTAATTCGACTCCTCACCTAGTATTGCTGACGTCACTCTTATTCAAATTGTTGGGTGAGTCTTGCGAGCATTCGCCCAAATTCTGGATTTTCTGCGGCGACTGGAATGCAAGAAAAAGCAATCAGATTTGACAGCTCGAGTGCAACGGATGTTGTTGTTGTTTTTTTTACCCAAGAGGAAGTTTTGGCTGTGAGAATGGGCGGCGAGGCGATCAACTGTCCAAACGGCGACGTCTGCTTCTGCAACTGCGCCGCGTAGGCCATTCGAAAGGCATTTCCCACGATCGAACTCAGTTGCTCGGCCTGAAACATTTCAAGTGTTGCAATAAGTGATAAAAGATATATTATAGTAAATTTACAAGTGGCTAATTGTTAGTTATACGCTGTCAATGATTAATAATTGCTATTTAATATTCCCACTTAAATTTATCAATTAGTAGAAGTAATTTTACAAATAATATGGTTCAAATTTATAAATAGAGAGATTTGAACAATTTTAAAGAAGATTTATGCTGTCAAATGCAAAAATCCTTGTTTACAATGCAGAAAAAATTCCTAGGGACTGAAATTAAGACAAAGTAAATTTCTGAGAAAGGTCGCTGCAACGTTAGAAAACTTTTTAAATGGTAGTAACTGTCTCCCTACTTGAAATCTTATTTTAATTTCACTGTTAAGAGGTTTCTCCCGTTAGACAGATCTCGACAAGAGAAATTGATATGTGCAAAGTAAATATGGTCAAACGCTGTAAATGTGAAAGAAATTGGCAAATTTTTAAATAAAAATTTGTGGCAAGGTCCTCATTTGATTTTTTGTAGAAATAATGTTTGCCACTTAATTGAAGCAAAAATAATTCTAATAATTTCAAATCCATTAGTAATTTATTTTAAAAATTAGTTTTTAATTGAACTAATAATCCGATTTAATTCGATCGCGTTGAAATTTGAGAAAATATGATTGATTTTGTATTTTTTTCGTACGGTTAGGAGTAAAAATAGACAATAAAAAATAGAGAAATAGCAATAACAGAACCGACAGTGGCACCGGTTTGTATTGCACCGTGGCTAATCCTAACATTCCTAACCCTCATCAGTCATTTCCTTTCACCCGTCGTTTCGGAATGACTTTAGAAAAATATTTTCATAGGTCGACGAGTGACGGAGCAGCTGCAGCAGATTATTCGCGTCTTTCGCAACCTTTGATTCTATTTTTCTTTCCCTCTTTAGAGCACCTTTGGAAATTTTCTTTAGCGGCTGCTATTCTTTGTAAAACTGCTCAACAAAATGAAAAATTGCTCTCAATTCTATCATCTAGTTAATTTAAAACCAAAAGTAACCTTTACTAAAATTTTCTGAGGTTCCCAGAATTTCGAAAATATGACCAATCAATCTTTTCGTTTTGTCAAAGAGAGTTGTAGAAAAAATTAAATAGCTATGAAAATTTGTACAGTTTCTCACTTAAAATATAACGCTAGATAAAAATTTTGTATTAAAATTTCTTAAACTATAAATTTTTTTTAATCATATTATATTTTTCTATTTATTTATTTCAAAATTATTGAACTGGAAAATATTGTAAAATTTAATTTTAAAATTGAAATTCTAACAGAATTAATTACAAATTCTACAACGTACCTATAATTTCAAATAACCATTATGTTAAATAAAACAGATTGTGATTGCTTCGTACTCAGTGGAAATAATTTTAGTGAATTTCTAGGGCTCCACAATCTTAAAAAATTACGACTGATTGTCGAGATGATTGAGCGGATCGAGTTCCAGCCGCATTTTTGGCCAAGTCGAGCCGCAGGTCACGTTTTTTTATTTTATTTTATTTTTTATTTCACATCAGGCAACGAGATTAGGTCCCAAAGTGTTTTACTCGTTTCTCTCTTTGCTTTGTGCGTCCGCGCGCGCGGAAGGAATGTGTGCTGTTTGATCGTGACTGCGACGAGACATCGTGCGCCGCTTATTATTCACGCAGTTGCCCCGTCCATGATGATGCAATCCGAATAACACACACACACACACACATACACGTCTCGTAAAATTTTTTATTATGGTACGCGCCGCGAGTCTCGTTTTTGGTCCAATATATTCGCAGGCAAATTACAGCTGCGCACGGACACCATTCAAATTTAAATTAGCGCTTTCGGGGAAATATTTCGCAGTTAAAATTCTCCGGTGTAATTTGCGAAAAGAGCTTTTTAATTAGAAAATGACTGGATAATGGCAGCTATTCTGCTGGCATTTGAGGTAAATGCTTTTAACACGTTTCAACAAGACTTGTCACGAATTCCTGAAAATATAAATATGTGACGTCTGTATTTAATTTGGCTGAAAAGCTGCGTTCTGCAGAAAAATGTTTTTAACGGGGAATTTAATTTTTAGCACATCATGTCATGTGAGAAAAATGTTTGAGATTTTAAAGAAGAAGAAAATAAGAAATAATTACTACAGGAAGAATGAAAATATTATTTAATAAATAATACCGCAAAATCACTATCATCCATTTATTTTTTCGTTCATTCTTTGAATTAACAAAAAAATGTTACATAAGAAGTTCTAATAAATCTTTTTATTAAATTATCCCAGCCATTTAAATATAAAATTAATAGTTAACATTATTTAGTTGTGCAATTTTTATAAAAATTAAAACAAATATCCTCTATTAATTCTTTTTTTTTTGGTGTGTTTTCTGTTCATTATGGTCACGTCAATTAAAATTATTAATTGAGTGGAAAATTTCTGTCAAATTAAGGAAGCGTAAACAGCTTACTACAAACCTCAAGCCGCATTTAATTTCTACTTAAAATTCTTGGAAATTTAGATAATTGCCTGTTTTACTTTTGATCTTCAAATCATCATTGCACTATCAAATCAGCACGAATTATGTAATTTTAAGCCATTCAAACCACAGTTTAAACCGTAAAAAAAATTAAATAGGCTTTTAATCTGAGGAAAAGTGCAAAATTGTGTTTTTCACGTCAGGAAATTGGTGCAAAATCCGGTTTTATTGCTATTTTTTGGCAGTTTTTTGTTATTTTATTTGGGTAAAATTCATCAACAGAAAACATTGCTACTCTTCAAAACGTTAAAAAATTCACAAAATGGAAAAAAAAACTCGTACTTTACTGTTTTATGGCGAGCAAGAAGTACTTTAAAATAGCCTAATAAATATTATAAAATTGTGATTTTTATAATTACGATTAAAAATGTTGTTCAAGCGAAAGAAATACCACCCTGTGAAGAAAAAAACTACTTCAATCCTTCATTCCCAAGAAAAATGACACAAATTTATAATATTCACAGGGTTAAAAAATATGTCCAACCCCGGAAACGGTTTGATGAGGGTGTGTGTACTTACTCCACAGTTGTAGCAATAACGCATGATGCAGAATATCAGAAATTTTCTACGCGACAAGGGCACATATGTGTCTTGACCAGCTCGCAGAAGCAAACTGATTCCTTCCCGAGCTGAAGGCGGCTCGAAACGAACTTTGTGGGGGTGGAAAGAGGGAAAAACACTGTCAGATTTTCAGGGAAAAAGATTTAGTTCGAAAATCGTGAGCGACTATGATAACAACCCATAGCGTGGGAAAGGCCGGTATGCTGGCCAATGATAAAGAAAAGTTGTAGCAAACAGACCACCAAGATGTTATCTCTTTCAAACTGCGTTTCAAAGAAAGCACATGGGAAACAGGATGTTTTGAAAAGGGGTATTATTGTACCATTAAAATCATATGCCGCAGAAGGGGTGACGGAATGAGCGGTCAAGAGAGTCCCCCCATCTGGTCAAGGGAGTCCCCATCCGTGTTTACTTTTCGTTAATCGCCTTAAGTCCCAGAGGGGACGCAGCAAGCTCTTGCACAGATCTGTGTGGTCTGTTTCAGAATGAAAAATAAATATGAACTGCTCAAGGAGAATTTATTGACTTCACTGTGGGAAAGCAAAAAGTAAAAAAAGCTTGCCCAATGATTCTGAAAAATCGATTTAGACTGAATCATTACAAAAAATCATGCAGTAATTTTGATAAGAGAACGAATTAATTTGTTTTGAAGGTTTTTAAAAGAAAATTGTTTTTCCTTTAATAATGAGCTTTGCAGAAAAAAATAAAAATCTAATTTGTAACAATCATACTGCTCATCATTTTTTTTAAATTGGTCTCAGTTTTAATCAGTTTTTGTCCAGCTTTAGAGAGAAATCCTCTATCAGCAAAATTAATTAGGATTTCCACCAGGCAAACAGTGCAATTATTAGAACATCGCACACTATTTGAAAGTATAATTTCATCGAAAGTTAGCATCGACGACTTTTAGGAGTAAATTTCAGGGAAAAATACGAAAACAAATATCTAAATTTAATGCAGTTCCTTTTAAGACGAACTTCAAAGATAAGCATGGACTTTCAGAATTTAGAATCCCTGTCTATTTTTGTTTTGTGGTACGGCAAGCCATTGCTACAATTCCTTGCTAATGAAAATCTAAATTTGTGCAATTAATTTCTCCAATGGAAGACGTACTTAATTAACTTGACTTATACACTGATGCAGCATGAACGAAACGCAATATTTATATTTAAATTGATATCTGGCGTATTAACCTTGATTATTTAGTAATTTTACTAATTTTTTAGAGAAATTATAAATGTAAATGCAACACTCTTTGTGATAAAATAATACAATTAAAAATAAAGTACTGTAAAGTGATATAATAGTATTTAAATAACACACATCTTTTTATTTCTTAATATTCTTAATAAATTAATCGTTAATGTTGAAAAATATTTAATTCGATCCCTAAATAAAAAAAACACAGTTCTTGCTTTTAAAGCACACAATCTTTGTCTACGAACTTTTGAATCGATATCGACTTAACGAATAAACAAAAGCCAAGAAAATGTTGCCAACCGCAGCACAATTTTATTTTAATTTTTAAAAATTTATTTCTTTTATGCCTTTTTGGTTTGGTAATATCTTTTTGTAGAATCAAAAAACTTATCAATTGCTTATTTTAGCCAAAAGTTTTAATAATTTTCATTTGATGACCCCTATTAATCCACTTTAAACCGATTAAATTCAAGATATCTGGTGTAAAATAATAAAATTAAAAAAAAACGAGGCTACAGAATTTGTATTCTACCCTCTTATAATTTTTCAACTGGAATTTCGGTCATCATTATTTAATATCCTCTTTTTTGAAACAAATTAGTCTAATGATAATGAAGCAGAAAATTACCAAAATATCGGAGCAATTCGTTGCACCGGCGGCGGCGTCCCAATCAAAATTCTCTTGGACCGCTCATTGAGATCTCTTTCATTCGTTTTTTTTATTTTCTACGGGAGAGGAATTTCGACACCTACTCATCGCGGGTGAAACAGGAAAGTGTGAAACGGGGAGAGATAAGAATAGGCATCCGGCTGTGCTGGGGGCGTGTGACCACCGCTATTATAAGTATTAATCCTCTTTTCTTTTTCTCGCTTTTCGGAAGATTGCCGCCGCCGCTGCGATAATTTGTTTGTTGGGCATGTGCGTGATGAATCGCGGCCGCGGACGCACGGACGGACGGGATTTCTCTCTCGAGATCACAGCAGCCTGGTCCAGCCAGCCGCGCGGCGCGGCGTGTTTTGTACTCGACGCAGCTCTTGCGGGGGAAGGGGGGAATGCGAGGAATGCTAGGCTGGCGTGACTCGCGCCGCCTCCTCGTGATTTTCTGCTGACTCGCTGGCTCGTTTGTTTGTTGGGGAAGCTCCTCAAGAGCAGCAGATTAAAATGAGAAAAGGCAGGTACGCGCAGCCAGCAGCGTTCGTTTTCTTTCACGCCGGTAAAAAAGAGAAACCCGAAACCATGCAGCCCGCGGCCGGCTGCCAGTGCGAGGGTGACACCTTTTTATATAATATGCTTTTTTATTTTATATTATGTTAAAGCAGCCAGCGCGGTTGAGTCACGTCCCAGCGAAAGACAAAAGACCGGAAGAAGTCTTTGAAATATTATAAAAAATAATGCTCTTCTTGAAGGGAGGAAATTTTGATTTTTTTTTTAGACAGCCGCGAGCGGAAATTTCATTTGGCCAGTGTGACGTCACGCCAGGCGCCAATCAAACGTTTAACGAATTCCTTTGTGTTTGTGTCATGCTGAGAATACTAATTTCACCTTTCAATAGAGATTTTACCAATTGAATTCAATAAAATACTAAGAAATTAAATATTAATTACTATTTTTAACTTGGGTTTCAATTGCAAAGTTGTCGAGGACGTTTAAATAAATTTATTGATTCGAAAAACTGGGGTCATGGATGTCGAAAACAATTTATTTCATTTTAAATAGCAAAATGTAAACAAAAACAATACCATGGTAATTTTAAAACAAATTACTGCACGTAGCGTGTCTCTATAATTAAAAATAATATTGTTAAGTTAGTTTTGCAACTATAGGTTTTTTCACCACTGGGTTTTTAAGGTTTTACCCCTCAATTTTTACCAATTTCTTGCGCAATTCAATTTTCCCCTATGAAAATCTCAAATTTGTGGTCGGAGTGGTCAAAATTTCCTTTAATGTGCAGATTTTTTCCTTTAAATTGCCATTTGCTGCCTCAATTTCTTCGAAAATTTCTCTCTCGTCAATTTTTCAAGCCGAAGTCATTATTGAAAACTGCGGTGCAAACATTTCCTGCGAGAAACTGATAAAAATTGAAAAATAAAAACGCTTTTTACCACTGCTCTTCATCCGGGACACTAAATGCATAATTTTAGGTTGAACTGTCGATTTTTGGTGTTTTCAAAGTTTAATTTTCAAAAACCAACCTTTCAGAAATGATATTAGCCAGAATTCTGGTGCATTGCCCATCGCATAAAAATAAATTTGCTCAGGTAAATTTATCAAAAATATAATTGAAAGGAAAAATACGTGACCAAATACGTTTTGGCAGTAAAATATTCACACTTTATTTCCTCCCGGGACATTGATGAATTCCGGTGAGATTTGTTGGTGGTCGGCTAATAGTGCCAATCACGTTCACTTGTGTATGTTTACCCCATGTTTTCGAGCCTTTAAAGTGTCGTGGGAATAAATATTTAATCTTTTCAACCATACCTGAGAGGGAAGAATTGATTTTAAATTATTGTGACATGTGTGTGTCAGTTACGTTTCCTTTGTGCGAAATTCCACACGAAATTAAAATAAAATATTCTATCGAAAATCTGCGGACGCATTTATGTCACATATCCCGATGTGGGGTTGCATGAAAGAGATTCCATCACGAAATCGACTGGTATTTTGTCATGCTGCGGCTCCCAGCAGACGCACGCCTGTCTGCCAAGAGAAGATTTTCGACACAGCAGCGCAATCATCATCATCATCATTTTCGTTTGAAGGAATTTTTTTTATTCTTCAAGCTGCCAATTTGATATTTCCTTTTTGCTGCGATGAGAACAAGAAAATGAACAACCGCAGCTCCCGGTGTTGCATTTCTTTCTTTTCTCACACGCTCTCGCACGAATAAATTATTAGAAAATCTGTATGCGATTGTTGTGTTTTTCGGCCAGTGCATCGAGGCACCGAGCAGCAACGAGGCTTTCTCTCTTGTGCCATTTTCGACTCGGTGAGATTTGCACGCAGGTGCACACCGCGGTTTTCTCGAAAGTTTGTCTGTAAGATCCACTCACTCGTCATAAACGCCACAGAATCCAATTCTATAAGAGATATGGACCAAATTTTGTGAATTAGAAAAAATTCCTGCAATTTAAAAAAATGCAGTGCAATGATAAAAAGCGTTTTATTTCAATTTTAACCAATTTCTTGCAGGCAATGTTTGCACCTCGGTTTTCAATAATTTTATAAATATTTACTCATGACCTTGACTTGCAAAATTGTTTAAGAGAATTTTTTAGAGAAATTGAGGCAGCAAATGCAATTTAAAAGAAAAAATCTGCACAGGAGATGAAATTTTGACCACTCTGACCGCAAATTTTAGATTTTCACAACGGAAATATGGCATACGTTAATTTCTTGCAAAGAAATCGCTAAAAATTGAGTGGTAAAAACAGTTAAAAACCAGTGGTGAAGCAAATGCAACCTGGTGAGAATCCCTTTCAGATTTAAGCCTTTGTAATCCTCCTTTCCCTAGAGGCTGCACATTATTGACGATTTGTCAGACTTCTTGAAGTGGTCTTATTGTTGGGTTCAACAGCGGACCCATTTTTTAAAATTTAAATGGCCAAGAAGAATTGAATATTTATTTTTTAATTGCTATTAATTTTTTAAAATAACCCTCAGCAAATTTCAGCTGAATCCTTCCATGATTTTATTTTAGAATAATGGTTTGTCTCGAATACAGGCTTAAATTGGGAGAATTTTTAAATTATAAATTCTAATCCATTTTTTAGCCTTGAAATCATGATAAATTTATTGCAGTCATTGCAGTCCCCTCAAATAGAATCCAGTTTAAAAAAAATACCCCCATTCATACTCTCTAAAAAACTGTTTATAATAAATTATTAAAAATAATCTTCATAAAATCAAAGCATTTGTTTTAATCGCAACATTTCTTTTAAGGAATTTCTCTATCAGATGGAAATTTCTAAACCAGAAATATTTTAGACGAATTATCCTATTGCAAGCATCATTAAAAATAAAATTTAAATAAATTTTGAAGCGATTTAATGAATAAAATCATGAATTTTTTGGCTTAAGCGTCTTAAATCTACAGTTTTCAACACAGAACAAACATTTATCCGCCTGAAATTTCAATAAAAAATAAATTGTTAATTTAAATATTTTTAAAGAAATAAAAATTTAAATAATTGCTTTCATCACAATCTCAAAAAAATTAAAAAATGTAATATTTCTGTCATCCGGAGAAATAAAAGCCGCAATTCATAAATTCCAAAGCCGAAAGCCTGTGATAAGAAAGGCGGAGACGTTGAGAAATGGGCCGAATTCCGAGCCGAGCGAGCAAAACCGTAATGCCGAGTGGCGGCGGCGCGTCCTACTCTATACTTAAATACGAAGAGCGGCGAAAAGATGCCCCGAGCGCATTCCTGCCGGTTCGTCCTCCCTGAGGGGACAACCCCTAAGCAGGCGAAGAAGGGTGCGTACCTTGCGGGTGGCGGTGCAGCGGCAGCAGGCGTCGTCCTGCACCAGCCGCCGGTACTGCAGCGAGAAGGCGGCCTTCAGTCTGCCCATCCGCCGACCTCTTGCACTCGACTGTCGACTGACTGACTGAACCAACTTTGTTTCTTTCCCTCCGCATCAGAGACCAGACGACTGGCTCTCTCTCTCTCTCTCTCTCTCTCACCTGAGAGGCTGCGGAGAGAGAAGCGCGGCGCCGCGCGCGGCCAACCGGCCAACTCCCGCCTTCAAGCCAGCCCGCCAAATATGGAATTCGTGCATGCGGCGGCAGACCTGCCAGATAAATATACCGCCGCGACCTCGACAATCATTAGAAGGGCCGCCGCACTAAGGCAATTACCCACAATTTGATTTGACTGACTGCCGACTGCCCCCCAGTCTCTTCATTCGGCTCATTGATTTTTCGATTGGTCTTTTTGTTTTTTTCTTGTTCTCTTATTGGGGGGAAATAAATTGGTCATATTTATTTTTAAATTAGTTCGTCTTTGACGGTTTTGATTTTTCATTTCATTCTCATTTAATTTTTAGCACCGGGGACCAGATTCGTGCGACGCGCAGATATGGCGTCCGGTGGAGTATGACGCGTAAAAACGGTCACTGGAAAACGCGCGAAAAGAACCAAGTTTTCGTCATAATTTTGCATTACTCTTAACTAATTGTGTCTTTTGGATCGTAAAAACAAACTCTTGACACTCGTACGGCAATCTAAAGAGAGCTTTTTGTTTCCCACGTTCAGACGCCATCTTGGATCTGTGCAGTGGGAACCAATTTTATCGCTCCCGCTGATTTTTCGCTGGCAAATTTTTAACATTTTATCCGTAGTGCCGTGAATTTTAGGCGTTTTTTTTTTTCAAAAAAAATGATCATTTTTTCTTGCTAAGAAAATGATTTAAATAGGGGCCACTTTTTTACAGAATCAGACAGTTTTAAGAGATGGTACAGCGTAACAGACAAATTTTTGGTGCTAAAATAGGGAATTTTTATTAAGAAACCATATTTGTGTCAATTTAATAGGCATATCTAGTTTTCCTAAATTCATGAACTAGCAAAAATGAATAAAATGCTTCTTGGGCAAGGCGTGAATTTATTTTATTAAGTTGAAAAAATGTAATTTTTAAAATATGAAAAAAATACATAATTTTCTTGGCTGGGATTTAACTCAAATGGAATTAAAATAGGTATTAATTTTGCTCTTTTGTACCAAATAATGAGAATAGTTCTGTCTGTTTTTCAACAATTACAAATCCTTATTTCATTAGAGGGGCCGCAGGAAGGCAATTAACCACAATTTGACTGCCTGCCCCCCAGTCTCTTCATTCGGCTCATTGATTTTTGAATACGATTTTCTTTTTTTTTCGCAATAATTTGGTCAAATTAATTTTTAAATTAAATCGTCTTTGACGGTTTTGTGATTTATTCATTATTTGCTATAGAAAACCAACTTTATTTTAATCTCATTTAATTTTTAGTTTGCAATTTTAAACATTTAATACGCAGGGGTGTGAATTTTAAATGTAATTTTAATTTACGAAAATGATCGACTTGTGTTTGAGGGTTTTTATTTGCTGATAACATGGTTTAAAACGGTCGAATTTGATAGTTTTAGTCGGTTTTGAAACATTAGCATAACTGACAAATTTTTTGTGCTAATATTAAGCAATTTAATTAATTATAAATCTCTCATTATCGTCAATTTAATTGGAATATAGTTGTCCTAAATTGATGAACTTTAAAAATTTTGACCCTTTAATTAACTCTTAATAAGCAGAAAATTTCTTTCCATTTTGATTTGAACTATGTATTCATAATATAAAAGGTTTGTTGTGCAAGGTGTGAATTTTGAAGTTTTAAAAAATTTAAAAAAATAATTTAACTAAAATTGAAATGAATTTAGTAAAGGTTTATCTTTACTATGTGCAATGGACCGAGGAACAGTTAAATTTCAGATTTTGCCATTTTTTCCGTTCGTAAAATATTTTTTTTCGCTTGATTTGGATCCTTCTCATCGCGATCTTTTGGAAGGTCCAAGGGAATTATGAGCTAAATTCTCCTTCAGGTGAAATAAATCATGACTTCCGGTAAGAAAATCAGTGCTCGCTGCTTGATCAGGATGAAAACTTTTGATCTGATTTTTTATTTTCAAAAATTAAAGCAGTAGCCAGGGATATTTTTAGATTTTCCTTATTTTTATTAGTATTTCAAGTAAGAGAAGAAAGGATTTTTCAGAAATTTTCTCTTTAAGCTTAACTTAACAATTGTTCCACATTTTAATCATATGTCGGAGTTGGATTACAGCAAATCGCCGTTGCCATAGCGTTCTGCAAAGTATAAATTTATTTGGCATGTTGTTTTTGTTTAGGAAAGAAAACATTTATCAACTTACTGGCGGAAAAGATACTAGTGGCAGATTTATATTTTTTCTAAATCTAGAGATAAATTTAATACACAATTTTTTCAAATATGTGGTCCCTTTTTGAGCACTGAAATATACTTAAATAAGATTTATAAATTACGTCGTCGTCGTTTTTTTTTTAAATTATACATAATTCGATATACAAATTTCCACCTTTATATTATAAATAATGCTCAAACTAATTTTTAAGTAGAGATTTTACAAATAAACAACAGAACAAGTTTTGTATATATAAAGGTAGAAAACATATTAAAAGTTTTGTTTTTATTTTTAATTATTATTTAAATTAAAAATATTTTAGATCAAATTTAATATTTTTTAATTATTTGTTTGTGCTTTTTGTTAGTTATTAAAAATCGAGTAATAAAATTATGAATAAAGGTTTTGCATTTAAATGAATTAAAGATAGCTAAAATTGTATAAATATTTACAATCGCTTATACACTCCACTATGGTAAATCTTGCCATTCGACAGCTCTGATTTATGTGTGGATTGAAGATCAAACCATTTAAATATGAGCATCACTTGATCACTTACTCTTACTGACATTTAATTGAACAGAGTATTAATTTAAACTCTCCAGAATGCAATAACACAAAAAAGATGAATGTGTTAGTAAAAAGTAAAAAAAAACTACTTTTCAAATAGTTGACTAAAACACAACTAACCGAAGACAAGAATTTAAAAGCGTACCCTGAGCTCTGTAATTCTACATCTATGTACAATTTTAGATATTTTTCGGTGGTATTAATTTTTGGGTTTTAAAATTTCAAAGTGCAGGGAAAAGTTCAACTCTGTTGAGCCTATTTAATATAAATTTTGGCTCGGTCAAAATTAAAAAAAAAACTACATAACAATTTGTTCAACTGCTTAATGTGGGCAACAATTAATTCTTATAATTTTCCGTTGTTGCCATCTATCTGCACATTAATCCACTTTAAAAAGGAATGATTCTGGAAAATGCTTGTTTCCAATGCACAAACTCGTCCCTTAGGATTTAGTTAAAGCCTAAATTGACCTAAGAAGTACTGTAATTTTTTGAGAAAATTGGCTGGAACGTTTCCGTGCTTTTCAAATGGTAATGGCTGTCTCCTTACTTGAAATCCGATTTAATTTCAAAACCAAGAGTTTCCCCAATAAATGGCATACATTGTTTGACAGATCTCGACGAGAGGAATCGGAATATGCCAAGAAAATATGTTCAAGCACTGTACATTTTGGAGAAAATTGGCAAAAATTGAATTTTTACTGTTGGAAGGTCCTTTTTTATTATTGCAAATTGTTGAACAAATTGTTTATGGCATCCAACAATTCAAATAATTTTCACTTGTTGCCCTGTAGCATTCCACTTTAAAAAACGAGCTTGTGACTCTTCCTTGGCACTGCCACTCAATCAGAAACCTCATTTTCGCCGTCTGAAAAATAATTTTTCCCCACTCAGAGTCGGCGGGTCATTGAAATCTGTGTTGAACAAAAGACGAAAATCAAGTCTGAGAGCTTGAGAGTTTTAATTTTTTCCCGATGAGAGCGAATGAGTCGTTAAAAGGAGCGTGCATTCTGTTGTTGCGCCAAGAATGTGCCAATCAGAATGAGATTGTGCGCCGGCCGACATCTGAATTCGGCTTCATTTGATTTTTCCGAGAAACGCTTTTCGGATTCTTTCTTGTCGAGCCGGGGCCGCACCGCGCGCGCATTCCCAAGATAAATACATATTGCAGACGCGCGCGCGCGCGCAACTAATTTCAACTAACTGTCCGTCCGTCCGCTTCAGCCGGATATATTTATGTTGTTTCTGAATTATGTGCACGTTATGATCGCCGCATTATTACTCTCGGCACACAACTAACATGCGAATTAATCGCTGCAATTACCGCACAGCGTTGACGGACAGGTTTCTCAAATGTCTATAAAATTGTTTTCCAACTCGGGGATGCAGCCCAATTACGATGAGCCGGTTTTTAATTGGATCCGCTCGGCGCAGAAATGCAAATTGGCCTGCCGCGCCACTCCAGAAAAAGATAAAAAGCAGCGCTTCAAATGAGTGTGTGCATAATCGGTAATGCGGCCGCGGATGAGATGAATGCACTTGTATAATTAGTCATGCTAAAAATTCAAGAGTTCAAATCTCCTTGACGTGGATGCGAACTGAATAAACTTAACTTGGCTTCAAGTGCCTTCTAAAATTTGGGAAAAGAAGAAAATTGTTCCCAGGTTGCTATTTAAAGTGGAATGATTCTGACAATCTGACCAAAAGGGCGTCGGAATCCAATTTTTTGAATTTTATCGGTTACGCCCTCTTTTTTACCAGTGGAAATTAATTGCTTCCGGGGTGAGAAAAATTATGAAAATTTAAAAGTGAGTAGATAGAGAATAGTTCTTTTGAGTCTTGAAAGTTATTTTTTTATTTTTTCAAAGGCGTCTGTGTCTTGCCTCATTATAATTCAGCAGTTGATAGTAGCGACAAAAACTGACTATATTCAGAAAGCTGATTAAATTTCCAGTTTTATTCCTAAAGAGCAAATTTTTCTCAAATTCGCACAAAATTCGTCTCAAAATTTCAACTGTAAAGCTCTACTTTGATGTGTGACAGTACAAAATTGTCGTTTTCAGGGCTCAGCCCGTGCCCTGTGGGCCGCAGGGCGGCGATTCCAGCTTCAGTCGATGCCCCTTTGTAGGGCACGTCCGTCCGTGTGTGGTTTTCCAAAATTGGACCATTTTTCGAATTACTGCAATTTATTACTGTCCAAAATTTGGGAATAGCTAAAATATTTGAAAAAAAAAATTCTTAAACCATGACCCGAGATTTTCCCGGTAATGCAGCCTAGCCATCTCGGATTGGGTTGAAATGAAGAACATTTTGTGGAATTTTAAAGAAAATCGACCAAGCCGTTCATGGTTAAAGGCCGGAAGTTAGTGTTTTTTGGGAGTTTTCACTTATTTTGGCTTCCGGTCCAGGACAAAATTTCAAAACGGGCCCTCTGAACCATTTGATTACGTGTCTTTTGACGCCAAATTCAACCATTTATCTCGAAATTTGAGGGATTAGTAGCGTTTTGAAATTCGAAAAACGAGGTTTTTGGACTTTCTCCGCAAGAATGACATAAATTGAAAATTCTCCATTTTCCCCACAAGAGGATCCAGATTGCAATCATTACTTATCCATCGCAAACATAGGTCCAACGCTGGTTTGGCTTTCTCGCGGCCGTAAAAAAATTAAATTTTATTTTATTTCGCTTTTTTAACCTTCGCGTCGCCAGACAAATATGGTTTTCTTTTTGTTCAAATTCAACAGGTTGATGGATTTCAAGTCACGAGGTCTCATGCGAAAGCCTTACCACCTGATCTATCCTGACGACCTTTTTCAGGTCGTCAAAAGCCAATTTTTGTAATTTTTCCAACACCGCCGCCCCTTTTGGCACTTTGCCGACTTTTAATATACGTTAAAAAAAGTTGTTTGCTGTATATTATGTAAAGCGGTTCAGTTTTTCCGTACCAAAAATAAGCAGTTATTTGATTCCAGCCTTGCGAAATATTTTAGAATTATATTTATTTAAAGAAACACCAATGGTGTACAACAAACATTTTAGAAAAATTTTAGGACATTTTTAAAGCAATTTTCAAGAATGCAGCCAAACAACTCAAATTTTGTTTCCAACTCCAGTCAATTTCTCTAAAATTTATCAAATTGTTCACATTTTTAATGCTCCTAAACATAATATTTCAAAATATAATTCACCAACCATTCCAAAGTATTGAAAATTGCATAGGAAAATCTACGATAATATTGCAGAGATCCGACAGCTATATTTTTAAATTAAAAACTTCGTAAAAATACTTTGGATCCTGGTATAATGACGTTATTTTTTCGTTTCAAAAAAACAAAAGAAAATAATGAAAAGGATGGGTGAAACGAATTCAGCATTTTGCGTGACGCAGCAGACAAGGTATCTCATTTCTGGGCGAGGAACGAAAAAGTGAATGCAAGCGAGCAGCGAGCAGGCCGCCGACGCCGAGCAAATTTATACGAATAAATGTCTCTGGCTGCGCGCACCGAGAACTGGTTTCGGGGTGAGTGTACGTACACGCCGCGGCGAGAGTAAAAAAGCAGCAGCAGGGCCGTGCGAGTTGGCCGCGGAGAATGTCAAGTGTAAAGCGATCCAGCGGCGGATTAAATTCGCGCCGGATCTGGTTGCTCTTTCTGCGGCAATAATCGGCGCACAGCAGCGAATCTACCGTTTTCGCGGCCGGCCGCCGGCCGCCGGAAACGCAGGTGCTTTTTAATTGAAAATTAATTCTGGCGAGCCAGCCTTTTCCCTCGATCGGCGTGCCAAGCAGTAAAATAAAAACGGAGAGGTCAGAAAGGGCGATCCGAGCCATGCAGGATCTCTATCTGCCAGCACGATTGATCTGCATCGCGGCGTGCAAACAGTCGGCCCGCGTGACCCGCAGCACCAGGAATTTTCGAGTCTCGCGAGAAGAGCAGCTCCAATCGACACGAGATCCAGCCGTCCCACACCAAATTCACGGAAAGCAGGGAAATAAATAAATAAAAATTAAAAACAATAGTTCTGATTAGTGGTACTGATTTTAAATTAAAAAAACAAAACTGAATGGGTTAAAAAATTAATTTCTACCCGCAAAACAGGTAATTTTTATTGCTAGAAACTTTGAAAATTAATTTGCGTACACAACTTTTGGTCTTACTATACTTATTTTTATTTGAAACAATTATTTGAACAAAATAATTTAAATTAGGTGATAGAAAACATGCTCTAGCGCAATCTTTCAAATTTTGTTTTAAATTTATTCTAACAGGGAATTTAATCACTTTACAATTTACAAGAGTAAATTCGGCAGGTGTAAAATCTAAAAGGTACTTTTAAATAGCAAAAGGGATGAAATAAAGAATTTAAAAAATAAAAATGAATAATAATCGTGATATTTTCTCATAATATAGTAAAGGTCTCGCTAAAAATTATGGCTGTGTTCATTCAGTTCCTGGAGTCTACTGATTTGTATGATCACGTTTATTAAAATTGCTTTTAAAATTAATCACCAACAATCGTCAGGACGATAACCCCACTCCCCACCCTTCCATTAGTCACGAGCCAAAAATTTAAATCATTATTGGAAATCATGGCCAGTCATAACGTAGCTATTTGTATTGTATAAATATTAGAAGAGGATTTACTCCTCGATCCCTTCTCTGACAAAGTCCAGGAAGTTGAAATTATATTAAAATACATAAAAATCATTGATTTTTTGCTTAAAAAGTTTTCATTCGATTATTAGAAACTTAATTTTCATAAAAGGGTAACAATCTCATTTCAAAGGGAAAAAAATGCTTTCATTACATTCTACTCTATGTTGAACAAGACAGAAAAATTGCGAGTTAAAAAATAAATAGAAAATCAAGAGACGTTGAAAATAATTTTAGAGACTCAGAACTCTCTTGAAATGTAATAATGCACAAATAATTGCGTTTTTTGTAAATTTAAAATCATATCAAAAAATAATAGGAAACAAAAACATGCTGTAATGGCATTTTAGAGACTCTTGCGTTCGTAAGAAGTACTGCTATTGGAGTTTTTTCTCACACTGTTTTAAATTCTAGAATAATTGAACATTTCAAGGAATGATCGTTGAGCTTATTTGTTTGTAACCATTTTTCCTGCGGCGCAATATCTCATGAGTGTGAGTTGCGAGCCTTCCGCGAATGGTGTGAGTTTGTATTATTTTGAGACATGATGACCTCTCGCCTTTTGCATTCGTGCCTTCCTAGGGTTATTATTCACAACACGTACTCCGCTAATTGCCAAGTGAGAGCAGATGCAGGTCTTCTTACTTCTTAAAGAGGATCATAAACCGTGCAGCTAAGCAATCCTGTTAAACCAGCTTAAATGTGAACTCTGCGGCTGCGGTTCAAATCCAATTAGAAATTAACTCAATGATGAGTAATATTTTGTAGATTAAATTTTAAATTATGAAGTTCAATATCATTTTCTTATTTTAAACATTTCTTTAAAAATTGCATAAAATAATTTTACCTTTCTTACTGTGAATTTTTTAAATTGCATCAGCGAGGTAGCTCGTTAGTTAATTTAGTTCAAATATTCTTTTTCTTACGTTTGTAGATTTAAATTGAACTTTAAATTTAAAAATAGCTAAAAAAAAACCTGTTGAATTTAATTTTTCGTTTCCGATGAAATGCCAAATTGGCTTAGGGTCAAGCAAACTTAATTAATTATACTCCAGAAATTAGTCTCTACTATTTTAACTAGTAGATTGTGTCATAAACGAGTTGCTTTCGATTCTAGATTTTTTACATAATTTAATTTTGTTCTGATGAAATTAAGCCCCTTTAAACCAAAAAATTTAGGCCTTTTCTTCCATTATTTTTGTGCCTTAATAAATATTATGAATATCCTGGACCAACAATGCACCAGTTGCAAACGCCAACAGTGTTCACAGCCACCAACAGATGGCGCCACCGTATACTTTCGTAATAAATTTAATTTTAAGTCCATTCCGCTGCGATTTCAGACTCAATCCTGCTACTGTGCATTTTTCACTTTATATATTTTCTTTTGACGTGCTGAAAACCAAAAAAAGTTTAGCCATTCGCTGTAGAATCGTCGGGAAAGATTTTTTATCTTAAAAAATTGTTTTTTTCGATTCTATGGCAATTGGCTTAACCGATTTTGGTTTTTCAGGACTTCAAAAGAATAAATATTAAGTGAAGAATGCACATTGGCAGGATTGAGTCTGTAATCGCAGCGGAAGTGCCTTAAAATTAAATTTATTGCTAAATTAAACGGTGGCGCCATCTGTTAACAACACTAAGGGCTTATCCAAATGGTGTATTTACCTAAAAATCATCTCATCAGTCGATCCACGGGAAAAATTAACCTTTCAATCACAGCAAAATTCATTTCTCGAGCAGAAACAGTTATTTTTTATTTAAAATCTTATATTTGGATGATAATTGACTCGTTAGGCTGTTTATTTCCGCCTTAGAAAAGATTCACTGGAGCATCGAGGAGAAATTGGGCGCAAAAAGGGGCCACCAGCGGCGACAACAATTACTCTCGGGGCGGAATGGGTCGGGGCAATTGGCGTAATTGTCGGTTTGGTCGGCGAGGCGGCTGCCGAGCGGGAGAGAAAAAAAATCGGGCCGCGCGGCTACTGTTCGTTGGTTGATGCCCGGCGGCTGTGGCACGCATCTCCTCGCTCTCGCACGACCACAATTAATTCCTTTTTTCTCACGGGAATCACACAGCCGCTCAACTTTGGCCCTGTGTGCTAATAATTGCGCCCACCCCGACACCGGCCAGCCGCATTTTCGGCGTTTTGTTCCCACCACCGAATCGAATACTTGATTATTTTATTGCCTGACACGATATAAATATTTAGGATAGCAAGTTTTTTTCTTATCGGAAATGCGAATGGAATGTGAGTATTTTTTTTGTGGCGGAATAATTTATTTTTGTATAACAAGATTTGCCGAGAGAATTTCCTTTGTTTGATGACCATTAATTTGCACACAATTTGTATATCACACGACTTGATAGAGAAATAGTTTTGTTAGTCTTGTTAAATAACTCTTTCAGACGATTTTAAACAAATAGTCTTAGTGTCAATGCGAGCTAGGGCGCCAGTTGCATTTTATTGGAGAGTTCGCCAAAGATATATTTATTAAATTGAAGATAAAAGGCCAACATTGTAGCAGAAATATTCTTTGAAACTATTTAGAGGAAACATTTCTCATAGTAAGTAACCAACAACTTTGCTAAATATTTAATTTTACAAATATTATAAAATTAAAGCAATTATTTGTGTATTAAACGATAAATTTTCCAAAATTAAAAAATAAACATAACTAACGTTTTTTAATAATAAATAAATGTTATCTTTATTAATATATTAATCAAATTAAATTTTCATTCTGAAAAACTTTTGGGAATATAAGGCTTTATAATTATTTTAAATTTAAATTGTGTTTTAAGTAAAATTAAAACAAATTTATACTACTTGATATATAATTTGGTGTTAAAGACATGAGGAGGAATTTATATTAAAATTATTTGTAATTCACCAGTTGCATAAACTCTAAGTGTTCGAAGCCGCCCACAGATGGCGCCACCGTAGACTTTCGCTTTTAAGGCACTTCCGCTGCGATTTCAGACTCAATCTAGCTACTGTGCATTCTTCAATTAATTTGCTAATTTTTGACGTGCTGAAAACCAAAATCGGTTCAGCCAATCGCCGTAGAATCGTGAAAAACTATTGTTTGAAATAAAAAATCTTTTCCTACGTTTCTACGGCGAATGGCTGAACCGATTTTGGTTTTCAGCACGTCAAAAAAAGCAAATTAATTAAAAAAAGCAAAATAGCTAGATTGAGTCTGAAATCGCAGCGGTAATGCCTTAAAACCGCTTGAAACAAAATTTTTAAGAAAGTCTGTGGTTGCGCCATCTGTTGGCGGCTTCAATAACTAAGGGTTTATGCAACTGGTCAATTAAATTAAATTTTCATTCTGAATTTTTTTTTTGTAATATAAGGCTTCATAATTATTTTAAATTTAAATTGTGTTTAAAATAAATAAAAAATATATGTATCGTCCTGGTCCCGGCAAAACTGCGCAACTTTCAACAACCAAACGTGAATTTCCTTTTCCTTGTTGCAAGAAAAGGCCAACAATCAATTCGACAATGAAAATTTGGGTGTTTGTTGAACGTTGCGCAATTTTGCCGGGACCAGGACGATATGGTACTCGATATTTAAGTTGGTGATTAACATATGAGGAGGACTTTATATTAAAATTCCTTGTAATTGAGGCAATGGAAAAAATTGCTAACCCATATTTAATTTTTTTCATCAGTTTCAAGTAAATGTAACAAATTAATTTAATTAAAACTATCTATATATTTTCCAAAAATGAATTCAACTGCCTCACCTGTTGGGCTGTGGCCGTCCTGAAGGTGTGGCAGTACTGGAGGGCAAAGTGGCCCTTGGGTTCCCTGGCGAGGAAGCTGAAGAGGCACGAGTCGCACGTGGCAAAGGAAATCCTGCGCAGCGCGTGTGCCATCAACACAGACTGAAAATTTGAGTGAAATTCTTTAGAAACTGGAATAAATCAATTTGGAGTAAAAGTACCTGGCCGTCAGGGCTGCAGACCTTCAGTCCCGTCAGGGAGACGAGCAAGAGGACGGCCCTGCTCCGACTCACGCCCTGAAATTTGAAATCGCAAATAATGAAATCAAGAAGACTAAACGATTTATCAATATTTGGCCTGATTGTTGATATTCCCAAAATTAAATATTATTTGTTTTTGAAAATTTCAAGTTGATTTTAAGCTTTTTAAAATCTCCTTGCTGAATGATCTGGGAAAAATATTTTATTTCTTCTCTAGACATTTCCTATTTAATTTTCTCAAATAAATTGGCGATAATTTCACTCGCAGGTAGAATTTGAATTTTAAAATTATAATTTTAACAAATCTCCAGCGCCTGACGCAGTGACTCAGCGCGCGAGACCGAATTTCTCGTTGCAGTGAGTGAAAACAAGATTAACAATTCCGTTTGAGGTCATGTTGTGTTTGCGGCAGCGTCGGGCGCAGATCTAGCCGCGCTGATAATTGTTGTGAATACAAGTGCTCGCAAACAAGTGAGGAAGGAGAAAAGGCCGCGGCGGACGGGACAAGTGGAGCGAGCGCTCGCTCGCTCGCTCGGCTGCGAATGAATCGATCAGCTCTTTTAATTAGAAAGAGTGCTGCTGCTGCTGCTGCGTATTGTTTTCTGCCGCCAGCGATTATCCATATTTAGACGCCGAGCAGCAATCAAAATAGTGGCTCGCGTGTTTCGCGAGTTGATCTCCTTGGGCCGAAATAATCCCGGATCAAACCCTCACACTCGAGCGCGCTTCTGCAGCCTGGATGACGAGCGCGCCCGGCGGATTGCATAAGCGCCACTTTTTCGCTTCTTTTCTAGCCTGTCTAGCCGCTTCGTAGAGAAATTCGAAATTTTAAACATATTTTTGGCCAGAATATTTAAAAATAAATTCACTAGAAGTGTTCGAATCAACCAATAGATGGTGTCAGTGGTTTCTTTCGATTTTAAGGTAATTTCCGCAATGATTTAAGACTCAATCCTGCTACAGTGCATTCTTCTTCTAGAATTATTTCTTTAGACGTGCTGAAAACAAAAATAAGTTTAGCCTTTCGCTGTAGAAACGTCGTAAAATATTTTTTCTATTTCAAAAAAATGGTTCTTCACGATTCTACGGCGATTGGTTGAACCGATTTTGGTTTCCACAACGTCAAAAGAAAGCATATTAAGTGAATAATGCACAGTGACAGGATTGAATCTGAAATCACAGCGGAAATGACTTAAAAATAAATTTATTACAAAAACTATACGGTGGCGCCATCTATTGACGGCTTCGTGCACTAATGGGCTGACGAAACTAGTGAATCGAAATATATTTTTGTACTGTATTTAATTAAATCAGTCATCGCCACTGCAACGGAAATCGATCTGGGGATTTGATGTCTTAGTTTTTGGCTAAATTATTCAGGTTCAATTTCAACAAAAATTTGAGAGGAAGTTAGATTCCGTAAATTTTATCTGTAAATCGTGTAAGCTTGCCAAGGAACAATGTTTAAAAAACGTCTATTTTTTAAATTCGCAAAAAGAACAATTTTTAATTAGAATTTGGTAGAAATGATGTTCCACTCGGCTATTACAATATAATTTTTAATTACGGCACGACACTCTTGTTACTGGAATTTTTAGGATTTTATTCTGGGTTGGCAAAAACAATGCAGTGCAAAAATTATTTTTTGGGGTTTTTCTGCAATTTTGCGCATTTTGTCCGAAACACATGCCTTTTTATCTTGAAGGTAAAAAATCTCATGTAGGATTGTTAAAAAAATCAGTTTTGTTTCACCATAAGACCAAAAACTATCATTGTTTTTCCCAAAATGTATTTTTTTTGGCGGGAAATGTGACTTTTTCGGTAAAATGCGGAAAATCCCGAAACTGGTGTTTTTATCCAACTGGTTTTTGCGCATTTTATTAAGAAAGCTTAAACAGAAAGGAACTTATTTTATTTAGAAAATTAAAATCAATCAAATGAAACATAGATTTACGAATGACAATCAGAATTAAATTAACAAAATTTATTGCGTTTCGTGTGTTTTAATTTATGAGATATTTCAACTCTACGAAAAACAAAAAAATATAAAAAATTAAAATGTTTATTCAACCATCAACCAGCTAATTTTACTGATTTTACAATGGCTATACTGCCATAAAAACGAAATTCAGACATTGAACGCTAACAAGTCGCTGTACGGTACGAAAGCGTGTGATACTAATTTTATTTTACAATATATTCGCCTAATTTTGCTTGTGCTAGGAGTAGTCATTTGTAAAATCAGTAGAATTTAATTCGCCCTCGCATGGTTTTCTTCCCGTTGATTTAAGTTGATCAACATATACCAACACACTTAGCTTTACTTGCAAATTAATATTTTTTATAAATCATGTTGTTTACTGGTATCACATTTTCCTTTCCGAGCATTACTTCAAAAAGTTTGAGCTGGGAATGAGTCAGAATGTCCACATAAAAATTGTATAATTTTATGGTTGTTGATGAAGATACTAATTTATTAAACATATTTGTTTGATTCGATCCATTGATTAGTTTTTAAATAATTATTTAATTTTAATATTCCAACTATCAAGATACTAAACTAAAAAAAATCGTCAAATAAATTAATTGTCTTTCAATTGAACAAAAATTAATAATGTTATTTATAAATGAATAAAAATGATTTGATTTTTGTGAAATTTGAGACACGTACTCACCCTGAGCTGCGCGAGCTGCGTCCTGATGTACTCGGCCCTGGTCGTCTGCTCGGATCCGGCGACGGGGAACGAACCCAGGTACTGCCAACACAAAAGCCAGAGCTCAATTCCCTTTCTCTCTCTCTCCGCACATTCACAATCTGGCGGCGCAAAAAACCCAAACTCTCTCGCCAACCAACCAGCCAACCAGACTTTTAATGAGCGAATAATTTAAAAGCGTATGTGCACGGTTTGAATAACGAAAAGAAAAATCATGATTTTGCCAACATATTCGGGGGGAAAAGCCGCTTTTCTTGCGTGGTGAGTATTGATATTCGATACGCGCGCGCGTGTATTATTCTTTTCTGAGAAAATGAGTCTGTGTTTTCGTTTCGAGGCATCAGCCGTCGCGCTCGAGTGGAGCTGCACACCAGACGCCGCGATGCCACCGACCGACCGACCGAAAGAAAGAACCGCGATCGAGGGGTGCAAATAATGGACTTTTTGTTCCAAGCCAGCCAACTCTGAGGCAATTATTGCCGATTTAATTACACCTCAAATCAGCTGGAAACAGAATATCACGACGTGGATTTGGTCAAAACTGGAAGACCAATTTTTTAAAATTTAAATAGACGTAAAATTTGGAGAAAATTTAAATTTCTTAATGACACTTATAAGGATGAGTTGACAGCAAAATATTAAACTGAAATTGAGAAGTATTTTGAATGTCTCTTTAAAAATTAAGATTTTCCAAACCAAATAATTTTAAAATTGGATTCATCATGGCTAGAATAAATATTTAAAAACGTCCCCATAAAAATTGTAAAACAATGGATTTTTAAACAAAATTGAACCAAAATTGAATTTAATAATAGCAGCAACTTTAAAGTGGAATGATACTGGGCAACAATTGAAAATTATTTAAATTGTGGGATGCCTTAAACAATTGACCGATAAACAATTTGTTCAACAATTTGCAATAGTAAAAAAATTACCTTCCTACAATAAAAATTCAAATTTTGCCAATTTCCTCCAAAATTTGCAGTGCTTGAACATATTTTCTTGGCCTATTCCGATTCCTCTCGTCGAGTTCTGTCCAACTGTGTATGCCACTTATTGCGGAAACTCTTGGTTTTGAAATTAAATCAGATTTCAAGTAAGGAGACAGCCATTACCATTTGAAAAGCACGCTAACTTTCCAGCCAATTTTCTCAAAAAATTACAGCGCTCCTTAGGTCAATTTAGGCTTTAACTGAATCCTAAAGGATGAGTTTATGCATTGGCAACAAGCATTTTCCAGGCTTTTCCAGTATCATTCCTCTTTAAAATGTCTCAAAACACGTTGATTTTTATTACCGTCGGTTTTTGGAAACATTTGATAAATAACGTATGATTTCTTTGCATTTTTTGATAGAATTTATTTGATAATTTTGTTTTGTAAAACAGTTTTCCTAATTTCGACGATTATAAACGTGGCTCCGAAATCTGGAAATTGCTTTAGCTGTTCATATTTGACATCTTTAAGCTAATCAAAGCCCATCGAGCACAGAAAAATAGTCAATTAATTAAAAATTGCAGTGTATTAAAAGTACAAAATAAATCACATAAAATTTTTAAACTATTTGTAGCATAATATGTTAGTTAAAACTGTTATGAAAAATTTTTGACTTCAAAAATAGATACACTAATAATATGGTAAAATTAAGCATGAGATAATTTTTATTATTTAAATTTAACTTTTTGATGTTTTCCATTAATTCTTATGCAGTTTGCAGCATGCTATTTTAAATATTATAAATATTTATTATTTAAATTTGTAGGGTTTGCTAGAGATATTAATTTGAATGAATTTGTATGCATGAGTCCTCAATTTTACTAAGTCCGGAGAACTATTTTTAATAATAAACTATATTTATAAATTAATAAACTTAAATAAGGAATGAAATCGTGAGAACACTCATCTTTATTTCAACCTTCCTCGATCGTATCTCTATATTTAGAGAGCTGATTAAATGATAAACTGTACCAGCCGATGGATGATTGCATAATATTAATAAATCTTTTTCCAGAACACCTCACCAAAAAAAGTCTCCTTCTGCACTGCTGAATGTTACAGACTGACAAAACTTATATAACTTGTTTTAACTAAAAAATAACAAAAGGAAATAGTCAAAACAATATTTTATGATTAATTTTTATTGGAAGTGTAAAATATTAATAAAATAATTTAATTTAAAAAATAAATCATGAATTTTTTTGGCTTGCAAACATAAAAATGTGTGTTTTTTTTAATTAAAACAGTCGTTCGATTTTCATCTACCGCAGAGATTCAAAGTTTCCAGACGCGTGAGTTTTAATCTAAGGCCTTAATGGGAAAAAAGATAATGTTTTTCCTCTTTTAGTCACATATCCTGGGTTAGATTTGGGAATTTCGGTTGGTTAAAGACGTCGTTGTCAGGGATGAAAATTTAAAATCCAGCACATGATTTTTTTAAACATTTGTTTTCTGTAATTTGCGAAACATAAAAATGAGTTTTTTTTATTTAATTGAAACCTTTAAGGATTGAACTTCAAATGGACGGTCAGAGATTGAAAGGTTCAGTTTTTTTCTGAATTCCAATGAAAAATAGAGAGTTGAAAGCACACAAAAACACATCCGTTCTTCCACATTTATATTTGTATTTATACAAATAAATAAATTCAAACGTTCCCCCCAAAACGAATCAGTTGAGAGGATTATTGCTGCAAAACCATGGAAAATGGTTGCTGCCAATGCATAAACTCGTCCCTTAGAATTCAGTGAAAGCCTAAATTGATTTAAGAAGCGCAGTAATTTTTTGAGAAAATTGGCTGGAAAGTTAGCGTGCTTTTCAAATGGTAATGGCTGTCTCCTTACTTGAAATCCGATTTAATTTAAAAACCAAGAGTTTCCCCAATAAGTGGCATACACCGTTGGACAGATCTCGACCAGAGGAATCGGAATTTGCCAAGAAAATATGTTCAAGCACTCAAAATTTTGGAGAAAATTGGCAAAATTTGAATTTTTACGGTAGGAAGGTCCTTTTTTATTATTGCAAATTGTTGTACAAATTGTTTATAGCATCCAACAATTCAAATAATTTTCAATTGCTGCTCTGTATCATTCCACTGTAATTTCCGAACTTATCAATTACATTGAGAACAAGTCAATGCACGATCTGCAATGGAGCAATAGAGTCATTGTTGGTGGAACAAAATGCGCGGGTTCGGCAGACGAAAAGAATAGCGGGCGTCGGAGGAAGGATGCGCTGCGAGAGGCGAATTTCGGCTGTTTTGCGGGGAAAAAGGCGAGAATAAAAAAAAGGAGCAGGCGGCGGCGCGGATTGGTTGCAGGATGACTTGCAGGTCGGAAGAACAATCGCTTTTCGCTTTTTGCGCTCCGTGCACCAGCAGCAGCAGCAACAATTACAATTGCGCCGCTCTCTCACACTCGGCGCAGCCTCGGCATAATTGTAGTTTTAATTTCAAAGCGCGTGTTTACCGAGAGCCTGGCTGGATGGCTGCCGAGCGAGAGTTTCGCGTTTAGTCGTCGCCGCGTCGCAAAGGTCGTTGTTCGCGCGCAGCGTTGTAGGTCAGGAAAAGACTCTGACCACCTGACGGAGCTGACGTCACGCGCACGCCAAGGTGCACTCGCCCGCCAGCCCGACCGCCCGCCCGACCGACGAGGGACGCGCAAGCTGCTTGCGAAATTCACTTCAGCTTCGTTCAACCGACCTTTCAAACCCGCCTGCAGCTTCACTTTTGCCGGTTAAATGCAGCTGAGGATTTAAACTGGATTGATACAGGATTGCTATTGAAAATTATTTGAGTTTTTGGATGCCATAAACAATTAATCGATAAACAATTTGTTCAACAACTTTCAATAATAAAAAAGGACCTTCCTACGGTAAAAATTCAAATTTTTGCCAATTTTCTCCAAAATTTACTGTGCTTGAACATATTTCCTTGGCATATTACGATTCATCTCGTCGAGATTTATCCAATTGTGTATGCCACTTATTGGGGAAACTCTTAGTTTTGAAATTAAATCGGATTTCAAGTAACGAGACAGCCATTACCATTTGAAAAGCACGCTAACTTTCCAGCCAATTTAAAAAAAATAGGTCAATTTAGGCTTTAAATGAATCCTAAGGGATGAGTTTATGCATTGTAAACAATCATTTTCCAGGATTTTGTTGTGTCAATCCTCTTTAAGTCAGAGAAATATCTAAATTTGGAAACTCTAAAGAGTTTTAATGAATAAATATAAAAATTTTTACATGTGTATATAAGTTAAAAGTTATTTTAATGATTTATATTAATTTAACTACATATCATGGTATAATTAATGTATTTTAATGTTATCCTACCACTTTTCTAACTGTCGTGTTACTTTATAATTATTATTTGCTACTGTTCAAATTTATATTTTTAGGAAGACCATGTCGTCCTGCGACTAACTAACAAGTTATTAAGTAGACATGGCCAAATAAAAATCGATTTTTAATATCGATATTTTTTCTGACAATATTTATCGATTTTTATCGATGTTTTTTTGTGGCTTAACATAGGGGGGCGGATCACGGCACCGTTTTTTAGCTCGACCTTGAAACGCTGTACAATGCTTACCTTATGCCCAGCGTTGCCATTTTTTCTCAAGGTTGCGTTGCCGTGATCCGCCCCAGGTTATGGGGCGGATCACGGCAACGCAACCTTGAGAAAAAATGGCAACGCTGGGCATAAGGCATGCATTGTAGTGTTTCAAGGTCGAGCTAAAAAACGGTGCCGTGATCCGCCCCTATATAGGACGATATTTTAACATCGATATTTTTTCAGACGATATATATCGATAGTCAAAAACATTTGGTAATGTCTATTATTAAGTCGATGTGTGGAATTGTATGGATGGACATTTCATTTCAATGATTTTGAATCAGCTCAGAAAATTTGAACATTTAAATCAATTTTCTAAGGGCAATAATGGATAATTAAGAGCATTCTCACTTTTAATAGAGACTAAAATAACGAATCTCTCCAGGACATTAAAAATACCGTACCAATCTAATAGAGCATTATTGAATCTTTTCAAAATTTCACAAATAATATCCCGGTGTGGTAAGAGTATCATTGGTATAAAAGTAGAGTCTGCTGCAAAAATTTAGGCCAAAGTTTTCAGGAAGAACGGAGTGTTAGAAAAATAATTAACGAGCATATTTCTTGGCTTCTTTTGAAGATAAATAAAATCACCACACGATGTAACTTATTTGTATACCCGAAAATGTCTCTGTTAACACAAAAATTGCCTAAAAATTAAATTCAACTAAAAAAAAAAAAATAGGAACAGCAGAAAATAATTTTTATTACGATTTTCTGTGGGAAACCTAGTTTTAGTCAGCGGGAGCCAGATGGGCGATAAAATTGGCTCTCACTGCGCAGTCCAAGATGGCGTCTGAAGGTGGGAAGCAAAAAGGTCTCTTTGGATTGCCGTACGAGTGTCAAGAGTTTGTTTTTACGATCCAAAAGACAAATGCAAATTATGTCACAGTATTAACCAAAACTTGGTTCTTTTCGCGCATTTTCACGTGACCGTTTTTTCGCGCCAAACTCCACCGGACGCCATATCTGCGCGTCGCACGAATCTGGACCCCGCTGGTTTTTAGTTTCCTTTAAAATAATCGTAGTTTCATTTAATTTATTGCCTATCTAAATTTCTCCTAAAGATACTGTTTTATTTAAAACTATTTTAAAATTAATTTGCATAAAATACGAATATCAAAAAACTTCAGTTGAAATAAAATATCAATGCTAGTTTGTCGGTGTGTATAGCGAGCTTTTTCTTTTGAATTTCTTCAGAAATGATCCTCAGCCCAAGCTAATGAATTTAGGGTTGTTACAAGTTTAGCAGGAAATTTCTGAAGAAATACGGTAAAATAAACCGCGGATGCTGCATTATCTTTTTTCCTCTTGTAAATAATGACAACCTCGTGAGCCTACTTTTATTGGCATCTATTAACCATTTAAAAACAACCCAAAACTGCCAGAAATTCCCAAGAATAGACAAATTAGCGGAGAGGGGGACCAGTAATTTTTCAAATCAAGCCATTTTTATGTGATTTTCGTATAATAAAATTGAGATCAATGTCTCATTTCCAAAAAAAAACGTGATCCCTTTAGTTCTTCGGGGAAAAATAGAAGAAGAGCGATTTGACAGCTCGAATTAGCGTGAGGCAAAACACAACTTGACCTTGCTCCTTGGAATAATGGACGCCTCACACGCTATACTTACATTTTGCTCGTTACACACGTACACCGGAAATGTTCAATCCTTTAGTTTTTGTAACAACTTAAGAGAAAATTATCTGATGCTCCTCGAGAAAAGGAACAGTGGCGTTCAAAGCAGAGTTAATTAGAAAACTTGAAAATTCAGATATAATTGAATAAATTATTTTATTTTTATTTGAAGCTCAAAAATAACATGAAAATTTTTCAAGAGATGCATTTTAATTAATTACAGTGTACATGGCTCTTTCTTGTGGCCATTTATATTTATTATTTTATTTTCACTGTTTGATTTTATAGAAATCAAAGATTTTGGGATGGTCTTATTTAATCTGAGATGATTATAGTGATTAAATTATTTGAGAAAATTAAAATTAAAGACTGTACAGTCTTTTCAGTATTTTAAAAAAGAAAACAGAATAAATTTTTACTACGTCTCAGCGTTGCTCGAAACAGGATCAAAAAAGGCTTGCGTTTGATCCGCGGTCCGTCAGTCATGCATCCCCTATATTTTTTTTGCAAGGTCATCGAACGCACGCAACGCGCGGCTGCTGGGAGAGAGGCGGAGACGGGAGGGACGGAAGAGTCTCTCTCTCTCTTCACCGAGAGTGAAATGCACGTTCTCGACGACGACGACGGTGGCGGCGGCGTCTGGCTCCCTCGTTGGGAAGGCAGGCTGGCTCTCACGCCGCCGCCGCTCCAAGAGAGAGAGAGAGAAGGAAAGAAAGAGTGTGTGTTCCTCGCCACTTCCTCTCCTTTATCCATGCTTCCTCCCTCGCGCAACAACGCCGGCAATTATACGCGAAAAATCGCTCCCAAACACAATTCCCCTGTGTGTACATTCGCGAACAACATTTTTTTTCGCCTCGGGCATGTGGTTTGGGTCCGCGTGCGTGCTAAATGTATGGCGGAATGACTCATTTTTGTTTGGGTTTCAAATTTTAGACGCTTCTTTAAAACGATTCACTCAAAAATGTCTGTTTATTATTAGATAAATGTTTTTTTTTAATTTTCTTAAATTTTTAATTAGCTTCAACTCTATTTATAATTGCTAGTAATTTTTTTACATCTAAATAATAATGGGGTTTTCAATATTATTTTTAATTACAATGGTTTTTTTTCTTTATAAATCCAAACAGGAACAAATAATTACAATTTGTATTAAATATACCATATTTTTATGGTTAGAGATTCACGATTTGAAATGGAAATATGGCAATTTAAAAAGCGACAAACGTCAAAAAAGATTCTTAACAGCAATAAATCCAATTATCCGTTGAGATGATTTTACGAAAGGAAATATAATTAAAAAAAAACCTAATCAATTTTAATTAAAACACGAAATCGTCTAAGATTCGCAACCCTTTCTTCATTTTTTATTCACACGGTCGCGCTTTTGTCATTTTTCATCACATATTTTGCACGGCTTGACGGATTACACGTACAAATTCTTTTGATGCTTTGCAAAATATGCGCCCGACGGCGGCGTCGGCGGCGGCAGCGGAGACATGTGCGCGGAATTAACGCTGTCGCTCTAATGAAATGAGACCCCGTGAACATTGATTTTGTTCTGTCTGCACGTTTTCAGCATCAAAACATTGGCGTCTGCCCCGGAAATTTTAAAAAATATGGTTTTTAATACAGATTTAATGCTGCTATTTTTGTGTTAAACAATCTCTAAATTATTAAATAAAATTAATTCAGCGGCAAATCTTCTGAATTGAATTAACTCCATTTTTCTTGCGTCTTTCTGCTCTCAGCTGCACATACACCCAAACGACAATTTTCGCCTTTAGAAATAATGCTGTGATGCGAGACGAAATTGCTTGAATTAATTCCGAGTGCAATCGATTGCACTTGGTAATTAGAACCGACCTAAATATCTCGAGACTGAAAGGAATTTCGCACGCAGGGGAGGCTTCGGACAAAAGGCCGCGCGCAGAGTAATCCTAGCCCGCCAGGTGCGCTCTCGCTGTGTAATCTGCAAATGCGGGACGGGGTCGCCGAAATTGCTCTTAAAATCAAATGCTTGGAATTTGGTTTAGAAAAAATCAGCCAATTGACCAGTTGCATAAACCCTTAGAGTTTGAAGCCGCCAACAGATTGCGCAACCTTAACCACAAACTTTCTTAAAAATTTTGTTTTAAGCGGTTTTAAGGCATTTCCGCTGCGATTTCAGACTCAATCTAGCTATTTTGCTTTTTTAAATTAATTTGCTTTGTTTTGACGTGCTGAAAACCAAAATCGGTTCAGCCATTCGCCGTAGAAACGTTGGAAAATATTTTTTTATTTCAAAAAATAATTTTTCACGATTCTACGGCGATTGGCTGAACCGATTTTGGTTTTCAGCACGTCAAAAATTAGCAAATTAATTGAAGAATGCACAGTAGCTAGATTGAGTCTGAAATCGCAGCGGAAGTGCCTTAAAAGCGAAAGTCTACGGTGGCGCCATCTGTTGGCGGCTTCAAACACTTAGGGTTTATGCAACTGGTGAATTCAATGAAATGGATAGTTTAATTTTTTTTATCTGTCAGAAATTAAGAATTTTGGTTTGTCATTTTTAAAAATTTCAGGATGATTGCGTTTTTTAACAAAATTCTGATTGCTGGAATTTCAATTGCCTGGATGGCTGTACTCTGCGTGGAAAATCAATTAGACCGGCCAGCTATTAGATAAAATTTTACCAGGAAAATATCATTTTTTCTAGTAGAAGTAGAGCCATTAATTCGATTTAAAATTAACGATTAAATTGTTGCATTATATATATTTTTTAAAACCTCCTAGAAATATTAAATCTGAACTCAGTGGTAGTTCTAACCACTCACCCCTTTCAACCCCTAATAAAAATTAATATTTTCCCAGTTCCAGTTTTACAATTTTTTTTAAATCAATGCAAAAATTGACACGCGTATATTTTTTATTTTATTATTGAGAGTTGAGCATGGCTCCTAGGGGATGAAGGGTGGGCATCCGCACCCCTTCAGCTGCTCAGCCACAAAAAGGGAAGACCAAAAGGAGTAAAATGGTGTATGCTGTTTTTGGATTTCAATAAAGATTTGTAGAAAATTTTAAATAAAAAGTAAAAAATTGAATTTTTTAATTTAAAAAGAGAAATTTCTTTTGAACCAAAGTGAATTATATAAATTAATTATATTGGAACTGATTTTGAGGGGTTAATTAGAAATTATTTAAAATTATTCTAAAGTAGCGAAAACACTAAAAATGGTCAGAAAATGACTCTTAATGACCTTTGACCTTGATCTATGACCTTCAATTTGGTGTTCATTCAACTGGTCTTGACGAGAGGAATCCAATGCACTCCTTATTTTTAAAATTGGACTTAAAATAGGTGAAATACTGCGTCCTAAAATTGCTCAAAATGTCCTGTTGAAACCGGAAAAAAATAAATTTAAGTTTTGAAAGGTTCTGATAATGAAAATCAAGAATATAATTGGATGGAATTTATTTATTTGCAAATAAACTAAAAAAATTATGGTAGCTCCATCAATTTGAATTTTTAAAAAAAATAAATTAAACGATAAAAATATTCTGAAAGTGACGAAACGCAAAACATATTATTATTTATAATTTTAAAATATTAGCAATATTTATTTTAAAACCTTTCTAGCATTAATAAAAATTTTGGGGTCGAGGCGGAGTGCCTTTCGCGGGGGGCAGTGGCAGGAAAAGTGCAGGCGGCGAAGAAAATCCGGCTCGAGTGCGCGCGGAGAACGAGAAAAAAGCAGGGCAAAACGAGTCTGCATAGTGGGCGAACGGCTTACGCACGCCCTGCCCGCCGCCGATATTTTGCGAATTATTTTTTGGTCTCGTCGCCAGCGCACATACAGCATGTACACACACTCACACACACACGGTTTTGGCGAAAAACCTGTCTGGCGCGCAGGAAGTGAAACCCGGCAAGTGCTGCTGGTTCAATTGCTTTCACTGCCTTTTAGAACATTACCTCGGCGGCTCTGGCGACGATGCGGGCCGTCGTCGGGGCCACCTGGCCCTGTCCCTGCTGGCCCTGGCCCTGTCCCTGGCTGCTCGACGACGACGCCGAGTGCTCGCTCGGCACCCTCTTGAAGCACGCGCCGTCCGGAAGGCTCTCGTCCTCCTCGCCGCCCGTCTCTGCGCAATTCACAACTCATTAGTATCATCAAGCAATAATAAATCGGTCCAAAATTATATTTCGTGTCAATTAATTTTGTTTGAACTGATAATCGATTACAAATATTCAGCGTCAATATAAATAATCTTCTAAATATTTAATTAATTTCACTAAAAATCACAACTTTTCGGATATCTATATTTATATTAGATCAAATTTAATATTTGGAAATTCGAGTTAAAAACCATTCTTGTTGATACCAAGTTAGAAATGATATGAGATGCAAGCTCACATAATTTATAAAAATTTTCTTACAAAAACTGATGAATTTACCAAAACAAAATCTGTCATTTAATATACTTAAATTGCATATAAAATAAATTAAATTATAATAACTTATGTAAAAAAATTAGTTTGAATTTTAAAATTATAAATTAGTACAGACAATTGGTTATAATATAAACTTTATTATAAATAATTCAATCTTTCAAATAGAGTTACATTTCTCAGCAAATTAAATTTAACATTTGCATATTTCTAAAATTGTGAAATGTCTTTTTGCTTGTTAGGATCCCTTTGAATTTTAAATAAAAATTAGTTTTCTTTAAAATATTGGCTTTAAAATTAAAACGGCAACAAAATTTGAGCATTTATTTAGAACAGTCTTTATCACGTTAGTAGGCTCTTAATTTTAATTATCTTATAAGGGACGGCATGCAAAATTAATTTAACTAATTAAGCGTGCTGAAATCAAAGTCACGCCCTCTTTCAGTTGGCAGTAAATGATTTGATTTTTCTCTTTTAATCGCATTTAATTTTGCAAGATTCAATCTAAGTAATTAATCAGCCTAAAATTTGAAATCAATCTGTGCATCGCAAACAAAACAGCTACGGGCGATCGCTGAAAGGTGAGAGGTTATTTTAAGATTTCGTCTTGCATCCTATCCAATTCACACCCTCGCCAGAAATCGAGACATGCGACAGCAAAAATTAAGATCTTGGGAGGGAAACCTAAATAATAAAAAATCGGTCCGTTAAAAATCCAATTTTTTGCTATCATCCCACTCTATATTATTTTACCTCTTAGCCAAACTGAACTCTCTAAAATCAAATTAAAATTTTAGAGGAAAATGGTTACAATGTTTCACATCGCACCTATTCCTTTCCTGATCAAAATAAATTTAATAATGGTTACATGACAAACAATAAAAATATTTTTTAACATGCTTAAATCATGAGGTCATCTCTCTGCTTCTTTATTAATTAAATTTTGAACCATAAACCAAATCAAACATGCCATTTCAACCCCTTGTAACTCCCAGTCACCCAGCAACATTTCGACAGTTCGATTCTTAAAAAAAATATTTGTGTTTTCAAGTGGATTAATGCAGCGAAATTCTATAAAATATTTTTAACCTTGAAAACGTTAAAACAATTTAGGAAATTGCTAAAAAAAATTCCAGGCTAATTTAAATAAAATATTTGTTTACTTTTTTATATTCATATCATTCATTTTACCGGTAAGTAAATTTTCATTACACGTTCAAGCCGTTCAATTTTTAAGAAATTTGGTAAAATCAGAAATTTAATTGCTCCTGATTTAGCGATGAAACCGTGTTAAAGATAATAATGATGTGTTAATAATAATACATACATTTTTCAAGGGGTTATACGGCAACATTTGTTTTGCATTTTAAGTTTTGACGAGTGGGCCGTTGACCTTATTATTTGAGGATCAAACTAGCAACAATGTGCAACAGTGGAATAATGCAGGGCAACGATTGAAAATTATTTGAATTGTTGGATGGCTTAAACAATTTGTTCAACAATTTGCAATAATAAAAAAGGACCTTCCTACGGTTAAAACTCAAATTTTGCCAATTTTCTCCAAAATTTGCAGTGCTTGAACATATTTTCTTGGCATATTCCGATTCCTCTGGTCGAGATCTGTCCAACGGTGTATGCCACTTATTGGGGAAACTCTTGGTTTTGAAATTAAATCGGATTTCAAGTAAGGAGACAGCCATTACCATTTGAAAAGCACGGAAACTTTCCAGCCAATTTTCTCAAAAAATTACAGTTCTCCTTAGGTCAATTTAGGCTTTAACTGAATCCTAAGGGACGAATTTATGCATTGGCAACAAGCATTTTCCAGGATTTTTCCGTAACGCTCCTCTTTAAAGAGCAAAAAATATAAAACATAGATAATTGAGAGGGTAAGAAAGACCCTTTAATTTTTAAAAAACATTATTACCGCCAAAATGCGATAAAATCTAGTTATAATTACTCCCTGCATTGCAAGCATTTTCCTTGTGCTGAGAATTAATTTTCTCGTTAGAAGGGCTCTTAATTTAAGTTGCACCCTAGGTCGTCGACGTCGAGGAGATGAAAGGGGTGGAAAAAGTAAAAGCAGCTTGCGTCACAATTTGAGACTTGCGTCGTCCCTTTCCTCTGGCATACACACATTCGCTTTTGTGCTTTTGTGCGCGCACTCGCGGCGTTTGCTGACTCGGCGCCTAACAAGCAGCACACCCGTATTATGTGTACGCACACACACACACACACACACATTTCGCGTGTTTCCATGTTTGACGAGACGAGAGCGAGCCAGTCTTAAGTGCGGCGTATGTGTGCGTGTGTGTATAAATAGGCCGCGTGTGGTCGCGCTCGACCGCCAAACAAGCGAAAATTTCCTTCGTTTCGACAGCTGTCCGCAGATTAAAAGCAGATTTAAAGTGGGATTTCGTGTCGCTTCTGCGGAAAAACTGCATGATTGGCTCGCCTGCATCGCGCGCGACGAGTTTTCTTTTGTGTCTCGCGCGCTCAATGTTTTTTTCGCTGCTGGCCGCGGTACCTGCCGCTGCACGCGGCCGCGAAACGAGAAATACAAGAATTTTAACAGGGATAATTAGCATTAAATCCAAGATGTTTATGGACCGACACACACACACACACACGGCTCCAATGTGTTTCGCAACTGCTTGTTTATTGTAATGTCGTCTCTTTTCCGAAAATGGTTTTGAATTAGAATTGAATTCATTGCTAGTCATTGTCCATTCATCCGATGGAATTTCAAATTTATCGAATGCTTGTTAAAATCTGAATTTCCTCGTTTGCGAAATGAGTTTTTCCTAAAATAAAATAATTATTTTAGTTTTTGTTTCTCTGGAAGATTTTTATAATAATTAAATTGGAATTGGAACCCTTCGATATATTTCAGGCTATGAAATTTAAATGTTAGACTATTTTTTTAAGCTTTTAACTATATTTATTTGTAGTTATTTAAAAAGAGTTATATTTATAGTAGTGCAAGAAGTATGACAACAAGTTTATAAATGTTACTTTTTATAATAAAAAGCCTTTACATATTAATTTTATTTATATTTAATTTTTTACCAAGGTTTCTTGTATTCAATTTTACAGTTTAGATTTGACAAAAATAACTGTAAATTTTAAAAAATTAAAAAATTAAATTTTTGTGGATTTTGAAAGTTTTCTTGAGAATGAAAAAAATCCAATTAATCCCCAGAAAAAATAATCTAAATAGATAGTTTTATATATTCCGAAAGAAATCTGATATTCACAACCCAATTACTTATTTAATAAGATTAATTCCATAATAATAATTGTTGTTAAACTAGCATGCAAATTATGGTTGCAATAAACAGCTCCTATTGAATTAAATTTGACGAAGTTTTATTCCAAAATGTTTCCAACTCACTTAAAAAATTACTTTGATATAGTTCGGATTCATTGTTTTATTAGATTTAAAAAAAGCAAATAATACATTAATAATATACTTTTTCCTGCTCTTAAATAATTGGTTTAGCAAAATTGAATTTTTCAAAACAATCTTTTTAATCAACCTTATAGGCTACTGTGCAGAGTTTCATCTTCCAGCTCAATATATTATTTGCAACAAAAATTTACTTATTCGTTCTAACAATAAAAATAACTGATAAATATTATTAACTAATTTTAAATGCAATTATTCGCATTGCAATAACAATAGAAAAAAACCTCAGTTTATTTATTTTTAATTTGTTTCCTTTGTTGCAGTAAATTTTATTAAAATATGAAGTGTACTAAAAATATGAATTAGTTTAGCTCAAAACAATATCTAAAACACCATCTGTATTGCCCAAGAAACAGCCTATAATTGTAAAATAAGTCTCGTTTTGTTCTCAAGAGCATAAAAATAGTTAACACTGACAATATTTGACACGAATAAATGAAAAAATATAAAGACAAGCAATTTTAAACTAATGAGCTAAAAAATATCAAATGTCATCTTACTTTGCTAGCTTTTGAGATTAGTTTAATTTTGTCTTTTGTTATTAATTTTTTACATTGAATTAAATTAGTGCAACGACCATATTTTATTTTATTGTTTTATTCTTAAAAACTGATTTAATTTGGAATATCTAATTTTTTAAATTTTGCTTTATAGATCTTAAACGTAGATTCTAAATACATTTTTAACTGTGTGCTAATTTTGAAATGTTAATGTTTAAACTCTTTAAATATGTAGTAATACAAATAATTAAGTGCCACAAAAAGTGGAGTTTGAAGGGCAAAAAATTTAATATAGAAATGACAGCAGATGGAAACCATCGATATGCTTTAAAGTCAATATTTTAGATATTTTTGTGATTAACTGATCTAAATAATTCACCTATTTGTAAATTTGCGTTTGATTAAAAATAAAACTTAGCAACATGGGAAGATTTTTCTAACAAATCTTTCCAGAAATTGAATGCATTTACCCTCTAATAAATTAGTAAAAACTCTTTCAAATAAAATTCCTAAAACAGATCAACACATTTTGTCGCATGAACCGAAAAATATTTAATTCATAATTTGGAAAAAGAAACAATTTACCAAATTTTAAAATTTGCCAATTCCATTTCAGTAAAACAAATTTGAATTTTTAAAATTGGACATAATTTTTGGGGACCTGTGTCTGGGGCTTCGGCGGCCGGCGTTGGGTCGAGGGGGCCGGCGTCGTGCGGCAGGTTGCTGGCGGGGCGGTCTGGGGGCCGCAGCATCTCGCTGGCTGGCGGTTGGCGTCAGCTCCTCTCTCTCTCTCTCTCCTCTCGGCGGCGCACCGGGCTCGACTGGCCGCCGAGAACCGAGAGCCGCGACCACACGTGGCACCGCTCGATCGGCTCGCCTCGGCTCCCAGCTCACAATCAGCAGCTCATACACACACACTCACTCACTCACTCAGCCGCGCGCGCTAATCACACGCAACACACGTTACCTGGCCAAAGAATATTATTTTTTTTATACACAATCGGCCGCCGATTCGACAGCTGCAGCTGTTGTCTCAATGGGCCCCTTTTGTCTCTCTCACTACGACTAACTGCTGGAGGTAGATCACTCTCTGCTGCTGCTTGAGGTTTGAAATTCGCGCCTTTAGTTCCACCAGATTACATGTTAAGTCTTTTTGACGAGTTGGCGTTTTTAAAAATGAACAAATTTGCACATATTTTATCTCAAAATTTTTGAAAATCATAAAATCTCACTAATTTAAAGTGGAATGATAGAGGGCAATAATTGAAAATTATTTGAATTGTTGGATGCCAAATCAATTGATCGATTAACAATTTGTTCAACAATTTGCAATAATAAAACAATGACCTTCCTACAATAAAAATTCAAATTTTGCCAATTTTCTCGCAAATTTAGAGTGCTTGAACATATTTTCTTGGCATATTCCGATTTCTCTCGTCGATATCTGTCCAATTGTGCATGCCACTTATTGGGGAAACTCTTGCTTTTGAAATTAAATCGGATTTCAAGTAAGGAGACAGCCATTACCATTTGAAAAGCACGCTAACTTTCCAGCCAATTTTCTCAAAAAATTACACTGCTTCTTAGGCCAATTTAGGCTTTAACTGAATCCTAAGGGACGAGTTTATACATTGGCAACAAGCATTTTCCAGGCTTTTCCAGTATCGTTCCTCTTTAAATCAGGACTAATTTAAAATTGTCACGAAAAATAAACAGTTTGTGAATGATTTGTTTTGCTTAATTTTGATTCCTCGAGTCATGATCCATTGCAAATTTCTTGTAAATTTCCTTTTTGCTGGACTAAAATCATGATTTTTATAAGGGAAAAATTTGGCATTATTTAATTTGAAGCTGATTTTTTATAACTAAAAACTCCCATCCGATTTTTACATACACATTGATATTTCAGGCAAAGTTGCAGAATATGTTATCTTTGTTTTCTTTAGTGAAATTATCATTATAGAACCTCTGCGACGAAATATTATACTGCTGATGGAAGATTGACGGTGTAGGTTAGAGTAAAGAGAGAGGATTTTACTTTGTAATTAATGAGAATACTAAAGGTACGAAGGAAATATATTTAATTATTAAACTGATTGAAAAATAGAAAAAATGTATTATTATGCTATTTTTTGAACAAGAAAATAAATTTATATTTAAAACGTACTTTTGAAAATGATATCGAAGTAGTTAAAAACAATAATTATTGTTTCAAACTTAAAAATAAAATATTTGCAGTATGCCAGTTGGTTTTAATTTTAATTTTTAAATATAATAAAGTAAGTTGTTTTACTGTTTTAAGAAATTAAAATATTTTTCAAAAATTTAAAAAAATAAAAATCATAATCAATTCTCTAAAAGTTCTCCTAATCTTGGGCTTATCAATTTTTCTCTTTTTATTTACTCTAAATCTTGGTTCGGAGTATTTTGATACCTCTTCAGAAGTCCGCAAAGACATTCATGGCACTACTTGATTGAAGCAATCTGTTATGCACCACTCTCTGATTTCCTTAATAATAATAAAAATTAATAAAAAATATCCTCAAACAGCGTAATTTTAAATCGCAATTTTAAACAGTCTAAAGTGGCTTTAAACGCTTTAAATTTGGTCAAATATGATTTAAATTTCGATTTTCCTGCTCATATTTAGTTTTAAACAGAGAAAAACAGTTGATCGCCTGAAATCTCCAACCCTAAATAATTTAAATATAGAAAGGGTAGTTTCTGATTTTTGTTTGCTCAAAATAACGCTTCCATTGCACCTCTGTTAGGAAAAAAGAAACAAAAATGTTGTACAGACCTTATTTTATATCTTTAATCGTGTTCTAAAGGGAATATTAATAAATTCCTTTGGAAAACTGATTTATAAAAATTTTAATAATTTTTGTATTTATATTATAATGTAGTTTATTTTATTTTGTAAACTGCATAATTTGATTTTTATTTTTAATTGTGTTATGATTATTTTGTATTTATTTTTACTTGAGTAAAGGTATTGGTTAAAATAAACTAGTGAATAGACTTCATAAGATGAACAAGCGATGACAAAGTGGATTCAATTAAAAAAAAAATAACTTTGAAAATATCAAATCTAAATCATTTTTAGCCTCCTCTTCCTCTTCATTTGGAGCTAATGCACCTCTGATGACCAATGAGAAGTGTTTAATGACCCGTAAACTTCAAATATTCCAAATCAACACACTTTATCTCCTATAAAATTTAATTATTTTCCTAATAATTTCCCTCTGAAGGTCGATCCAAAATTTAAACAGCTTTATTTTGTTCGTCTAGTGTCTTCATTTTGGAATTGAAAGGGGACCAAGTGTGTCTAGGTTTGATCTGTACAAAATATCCTGCATATTTCTGGTTTCAATCAAGAAAACATTAATTTTTCTCAGGTTGAAACCAATAATAAATTTTTAGAAATGGAGCAGATAGAGTCTTCAAGTGAACACATTTATTTGATTCTGAAATGAACTGTCCTATTTAACATATATTATATATTCCAGCTTCATTTGAACAATGTAATGGATAATAATAATAATAATAATAGAAAGTGCATCTCCGACCGTGGGGTCATCTGGCATCACGGCAATAAACCACAGTCTGGTCGAGGGGCGACGCGCAAAAGTCTCAATAAATCATCGGCGTTTATTTATTGCCCACACACATGCCACGCACGAGAGAGTCCGTCCGACCGACCGACCAACCGACCGTCCGTGGCAAAGCAGTTCAGCAGCAGTAATAATAATAAGCAATATAATAAGAGTCTGGGCTGCTGCTGCTGCTGCTGGAAATTCCCCGCGCCTGCATCGCGCGCGGATAATGAGAACGAATGCCGCGCGCGTTTCACTTGCGTTTTACAACAACTGTTGCTTCAACTAAATCGGCGTTGGCTCGATAAGTGTAACTGCCGAGACTCGAATAAATATATAAATAAATTCGTTGCCAGTAACACGAGATAATTAATTGGGATGATCGGCAAGAGCGTGCTTGAGAAAATTATGCTTGATCTTCGATAATTTGTTCCTAATTTGGAAACAGAACATTTAAATCGAATTTTAAATTTCTGGCAGCTCTTATTAAATTAAATTTTGCTGTATTGCTGAAAATGATTTGGAAATTCGATTTAAAAAAAACGTATTTCTCTGTAATCGTCTCGATATTCAAGTGTATCAAATTGAGCGTAGGCAACGCCACGAGCGGGAGAGAGGCAGAAGGAAAAAGGACTATTTTTGACCGCTTTTGGCGCCAAATGCGCGTGCAAAGCTTGCCACTCTCTCGTTACATCTGAACGGCTGCAAAAAAAATTTTGAAGCAAAATTAAGCAGGTTCAATGGATGTTATTTTTTTTTAAATCAATTCAAAATGAAGTGTACCTACTAAAAAACAATATTATAATTATTTCTGATCACGCTTTGATGTAGAAGCAAGCTCGCTATTGTGATAATGTTAAGTACAGCTGCCGGAACAATAATTAATGAGAAGGATCATTTCATTGGATTCATTTGTATTAAAACTCTGTAATTAAGCAAATACATGAACGGAGAAAATATTTTTTAAAAATTAATTTAAGCTGTAAAATGGTTAAAATATAAAAATATATTTTTATTTTATTATTTGTACAAAAATAACTAAAAAAATATAAATTAAGTGATAGTAAACAATAAAAATATTGTTTTAAACTAAAAAGATTTGCAGTAATTTTATTTGTTATCAATTAATTTGAAGCTTGGCAAACAAACTAGTTTATTTTATTAACTAAAAGATGAAAACTAATTTTAACAAATAATTAATTTTCTTTAGGTTCTCCAACTTGGGTTTATCATGGTGAATGAGAGCAGCGCCACAGCCAGGAGAGAAGCTCAACGAGGAGGAGGAATCAAACGATTTTCGGCCGCTTTTGGCGCCAAACGCACGTGCAAAGCTTATCCCTGTCCCATGATAACAGGACCGGCAATATTGAAACAGTTGTACGAGCTAAATAAATTCAACAAAATTCAGATGTGAAACTTTAGAAAAATTTAATTGACTTTGTTTAACAGTTAATCAAATAATGGAGCGTAAGCAACGCCACGAGTGGGGGAAAGAAAGAAGGAAAAAGGACTATTTTCGACCGCTCTTGGCTCCAAATGCTCTTGCAAACATTTCCACAATCCCGTTTTATCTGAACGGCAGTATATAAACAAATATTGAAGCGAAATTTTGCAAGTTCAATGGATGTTTACAGTCAGATATATTTGCATCGAAGATCTTAAATTACAAGAGATACCATAAAATGGCATCTTTAGTTACAATTTAATTAAACACATGAATGTTAACAGGAGGCTATTATTTATTGTTGAGTTTAGTCTGTACCATTAAGAATCAATGCAGCCATAAATTTTATAAAAACCAACACAATAAATAATTAAGATGAATGGAATATTTAATAACTAATAACATTTATTTTCAATTATTTAAGTGTAAAATATTTTAATTTTATTTTTAAATGCGGTAATTAATTTATATTTGTGAGCATATTTAACATTGTAAAGTAGAAAAATTAAAAAATTTCAAAATATTGTAATTATTTTTACTGTTTAAACAATTAACCATTTTTTAAATGCAATTTTTGGAGGCAAGAGTAAAAAATTATTTCATAAAAATTTAGTCACCTCCATCATCCATTTCTTACGTTTCACGATACTCGAACAATTTGAATCGCTACGACATTATTGAAATTTTTCATTGCATGCCACGTTAATCATTCCTTTGTGTATTTTGCTGGAGTTGGACGTGCATCCGGGTCTCCATAGTTTTGAACGCTGGAGGAAAAAGCAAAAACTTAAAAAATGAGGACAACGTGCTTCTTTCGCAACATTCTGTTGATTTTAGGAACTGAAGCACTAATTGTAAATTCCAGCTTCTCCGATGCTAGAAATCGTGAGTATTGTCGTTTATTGATTTTTGTAAAGTATTTAATCAGCAGGTACAGAAATTATGACATTGTTCTTTTTAGAATTCATCGAGCATATGCTCAAGGAGGAAAAGGGAAAAGTAAAGCTCAAAAGAGACGATAAAAATTCGATGAAATGCGCGTACCTACACAGCGAGAAATGGACGAAAGGGTTGTGGATCGACATGGACTTACAGACCAACTCTTTGACCGTGGACCTTGATGATTTTGAAAAAGGAAGCTACGTAATATACGCTTTTGTTTTAATATAATGAGAAAATAAATCGGATTTTCAAAGGTAACTGTTCACTTGTTCCCGGGCTTTGAATTGTATGGCCAAAAAATAAAGAGCGTGGAGATTACAATAGATGGTGGAATCCAATCGACCAGTATCGATAATTTCCTTTTGACCATAGCTCCCTTAATGATTGGAGGAAGGACATCCACGGTGAAATACCTTCTATTAGGTAACAAAATAAATCAATTTGTTTAAAATAAAAGGAGTTAGGTTTTCTGATCAATTTTTGTATTAATTTGGATAATCATTTTGAGAACTTTAATAAATCAAATTGCATTCCAGAGGGGTCATTGACTGTGCAGTGGAAAATTGGCCCATTGAAGTTTGAAAAATGGGACAACGAGCTCAACTTTCAAGCTACTATTCTCAAAAACGGAATGATTGACTTCGTCTACAAGACGATTCCATTTGGTAGCGTGCAGGAATTCAATAAGCATAACCACCATATCAGGATTTTCTTTGGCGTCGACTGTCTACTCTATGTCTCAGATTACCCAGGTACTTTGGTATTTTTAAATAATTGGGCTGCGGAGAGAATTTTCTAGGAATTTTAGAATCTTAACTATTTTTCTCAGAGCATTAGAACTATGTACTTCAACCAACAGACCAGTCTTTTGCCTTGATCAAAATTACTTTTTTCAAACCAGCGGGGATATGGCGTCCGGTGGAGTATGGCACGAAAAAACGGTCACGTGAAATGCGCGAAAAGAACCAAGTTTTCGTGTTAATATTTGACCTTATTTGAATTACTCTTAACTAATTGTGTCTTTTGAATCGAAAAAACAAACTCTTGAAACTCGTACGGCAATCCAAAGAGAACTTTTCGTTTCCCACATTCAGACGCCATCTTGCATCTGCGCAGTGGGAACCAATTTTATCGCCCATCTGGCCCCCGCTTTGCCTAAAAATCATCTAAAAATGGATTATTTGGTATACTGATAAACAAATTTTTGCTTGGATACAGCGATAGAGCTCGGTTTGACCATGGAAGTCGACGCCTTTGATATTAAGGACGGGACAGTTTTCGTCTTCGAACCACTGCCCGTGTGTGTGAACTACAGGACTTGCGAAGATTGCGTCGGCGCCACAATTCATGAATTCAAGAGTTCTTACCAAGAATGCTACTGGTGCTCGGCAATTCAGAGCTGCTCCAGCAAGACGGATTTCCTTAAGGAAATTTGGCACGCCAGGCACTGCGACATGGTTGAAAATTGTTGTGGACATCGTTGTGAGCAGGGTAGGTACAATTTCTGACAATTATTTATTATAATTCTCGTTTAAATATAATGTTAAATTAATAGAAATAATTTTTCAGATTTACAGCTTTTAAAGAAATTCGGCGAAATTTCATCCATCACATCATCATGGTTCTTAATAATCTGGCTGCTCATTGGCTTCATTCTCACCTGCCTCGTTGGATGGAGTTGCATAAAAAACAGGTGCTTCGTAAAAATAATTGCTAACATATGGTTCAGAAGGCGCCAGGAATAAACTTTGGTTCTGATAAAGCGAATGAACCGAAGTGAGTACCAAACTTCGCTGACGACCAACATCAAAGCAGTTCAATTTTTTAATATGTATATATGTACATAAAAAATTATAAATAGAAAATAAAAGAGCGTCGCGTGTAGTAGCTTTGAAAATAGAAGAAATCGTTGTTTTGTTTCTTAAAGACCATCTTTGACGATGTTTCAGAGCACACGAGTCGATTCTTCAAGGTAGAATTAAGTCATTTGTTATCGCCTGTGGAACAACCTGTCGCCGAATCTGTGTATGAATGGGAACTCAAGTGCATTCAAACAAAAACTGAGCCAAACATTTCTTGCCAAATACTGATATGATAGACTGATTTTTACTATTCCCTCTGTTATCAAATAAAAAAAAAATGCTTTGTTATATTTTTTGTTAAGTTCTGGATGTGGATGTATGGGGCACAGTTGCCCTGCTGATCCGTAATAAACAAAATTTGAATCTAGAATTAAGTAAAATGGATATTTTCCCGACCAAAAAGTCCTGCGCGACGTGCGAACTTTTTTCCCGCCAAAACAACATGAACGTATTACATGCAACAACTGCGCATGCGTGAGAGCTGGTTTGAGCACTTGCAGAGAGACCGCTTCTTTGTCAGATCCAGCCAACTCTGACGCATTCGCACTTCTCGCCCTTCTCGCATATACGTTCATTTTTTACGCAATTGTACAAACTGTATTTTGTTTTTAGATTTAAGAACACATGCATTCTTTGCTACGAATAGCACAAAATTTACCAAGGTGCAGCCTTCATGCTGACATGTTTCTGGAAAATAATTTAATTAAATTGTCAGCCCTTTTCGTCGAAACCGAGTATTCTTGTATAGTGGCGTTTTTTTTTAAATTCTGAAACGGGGCACTGCAGTTAATGATATCAATCATATAAGGTTAAGGCAGATCAAAGACAGAAATTACTTTGTTTTTGACACTAATACGAGTGGAGGAACTATATTTAATAATTAATTTCCTTCGTAAAATTGCTCAAACATAAAAAAATATATTGTTATGGTAATTTTTGAACAACAAAAAATAAATTAGAAAATTATTTTTAAACATTTAATAATTTATTAAATTGCTCTCTCACTTAAAAAATTGAAACCATTTTTTTAACAAATTTAATTCAATGCACGTTCTCTTAAGTGAGCTTTGGTTTGTCATGTTGAATGAGAGTGCATCGCCACATCCAGGAGAGAAGCTCAACGAGGAGGAGGAATCTAATGATTTTCGACCGCTTTTGGCGCCAAATGCGCGTGCAAAGCTTGCCACTGACTGTCGCATGATAATAGGACCGGCAGTGTTGAAACAGTTGAACGAACAAAATAAATTTGCCAAAATTCAGATGTGAAACTTTAAAAAAATTAAATTGATTATGTAGAAACAGACGCAATTGGCTCGATTTTTTCTGCTACAAACTGAAAGTCAGATAAATTTGCATCGAAGATCTTTAAATTACAAGAGATAAGTGGCATCTTTAGTTACAATTATATTTTAAACAAAAAAATGTTAACAGGGGGCTATTTATTGTTGAGTTTAGTCTATATCATTAAGAATCAATGCAGCCATAACTTTTATAAAAACCAACACAATAAAAAATTAATATGAATGGAAAATTTAATAGCTAATAACATTTCTTATCCATTATTTAAGTGTAACATATTCTAATTTTATTCTTAAATGCGGTAGTTAATTTATATTTGTATGCATATTTAACATTATACAGTAGTAAAATTTTTAAAAAAATATTTTAACTGTTTAAACAATTAACCTTTTTTAAATTGCAATTTGTGGAGCTAAGAGTAAAAAATTATTTCATAAAAATTTAGTCACCTCCACCTTCCATTTCTCACGTTTCAAGATACTCGAACAATTTGAATCGCGACGACATTATTGAAATTTTTCATTACATGCCACGTTAATCATTGCTTTGTGTATTTTGCTGGAGTTGGACGTGCATCCGGGTCTCCATAGTTTTGAACGCTGGAGGAAAAAGCAAAAACTTAAAAAATGAGGACAACGTGCTTCTTTCGCAACATTCTGTTGATTTTAGTAACTGAAGCACTAATTGTAAATTCCAGCTTCTCCGATGATAGAAATCGTGAGTATTGTCGTTCATTGATTTTTGTATTGTATTTATTCAGCAGGTACAGAAATTATGACATTGTTCTTTTTAGAATTCATCGAGCAAATGCTCAAGGAGGAAAAGGGAAAAGTAAAGCTCAAAAGAGACGATAAAAATTCGATGAAATGCGCGTACCTGCACAGCGAGAAATGGACGAAAGGGTTGTGGATCGACATGGACTTACAGACCAACTCCGTGACCGTGGACCTTGAAGTTTTTGAAAAAAGAAGCTACGTAATATACTCTTTTGTTTTGATATTATGAGAAAATGAATCGGATTTTCAAAGGTAACTGTTCACTTGTCCCCGGGCTTTGAGATGTATGGCCGAATAATAGAGAGCGTGGAGATTGCAATAGAGGGTGGAATCCAATCGATCAGTATCGATAATTTCCTTTTGACCTTAGCTCCCTTAATGATTAGAGGAAGGCCATCCACGGTGAAATACCTTCTATTAGGTAACAAAATAGATCAATTTGTTTAAAATCAAAGCAGTAAGGTTTTCTGATCAATTTTTGCATAAATTTTGGATAATTATTTTGAGAAATTTAATCAATCATATTGTGTTCCAGAGGGGTCTTTGACTGTGCAGTGGCAAATTGGCCCATTTGAGTTAGAAAAATGGGACAATGACCTCAACTTTCAAGCTACTATTCGCAAAAATGGAAAGATTGACTTCGTCTACAAGACGATCCCATTTGGTAGCGTGCAGGAATTCAAGAAGCATTACCACAATATCGGGAATTCCTTTGGCGTCGACTATGTACTCTATGTCTCAGATCACCCAGGTACTTTGCTATTTTTAAATAAATGGGCGGTGGAGAGAATTTTCTAGGAATTTTGATCAAAATTCCTCTTTCAAATCAGCGGGGATATGGCGTCCGGTGGATTATGGCGTGAAAATACAGTCACGTGAAAATGCGCGAAAAGAACCAAGTTTTCGTGTCAATATTATGACATAAGTTGCATTACTCGTAATAATTGTTTCTTTTGGATCGTAAAAACAAACTCTTGACACTCGTACGGCAATCCAAAGAGAGCTTTTTGTTTCCCACGTTCAGACGCCATCTTGGATCTGCGCAGTGCGAACCAATTTTATCGCCCATCTGGTCCTCGCTGCTTCAAACCATTTTACCTAAAAATAATTTGAAATTGATTATTTAGAACACTGATAAAACAATTTTTGCATGGATACAGAGACACAGCTCGGTTTGATCATGGAATTCGACGCCTTTGATATTATTAAGGATGGGGCAGTGTTCGTCTTCGAACCACTGCCTGTGTGTGTGAACTACAGGACTTGCGAAGATTGCGTCGGCGCCACAATTCATGAATTCAAGAGTTCTTACCAAGAATGCCACTGGTGCTCGGCAATTCAGAGCTGCTCCAGCAAGACGGATTTCCTTCAGGAAATTTGGCACGCTAGGCACTGCGACATGGTTGCAAATTGTTGTGGGCATCATTGCGAGCAGGGTAGGCTCAATTTTTGATTATTATATTTCTTGTTGACATAAATTTTAAGTAAAATATTAAAAATTAATAGAAATAATTTTTCAGTTTCAGAGCTTTTAAAGAAAGTGAGCAGAATTTCATCCAACACATCATGGTTCTCAAAAATCTGGCTGCTCATTGGCTTTTTTCAAACCTGCTTCGTTGGATGGGTTTGCATAAAAAATAGGTGCTTTATAAAAATAATTGCTAACATATTATGGCCCAGAAGGCACCAGGAATAAACTTTGGTGCTGATTCACGTATTATAAAGCGAATGAGCCGAAGTGAGTACCAAACTTCGCTGACGACCAACATCAAAGCATTTCAATTTTTTAACATGTATATATGTACATAAAAAAATTTAAATAGAAAATAAAGGAGCGTCACGTGTAGTAGCTTTGAAAATAGAAGAAATCGTTGTTTTGTTTCATTTTAGGAAATTCTTAAAGACCGTCTTTGACGATGTTTCAGAGCACACGAATCGATTCTTCAAGGTAGAATTAAGTAAAATAGATCCAAAAAGTCGAGTGCGATATGCGAACTATTTTCCCGCCAAAACAACATGAACGTATTACATGCAACAACTGCGCATGCGTGAGAGCTGGTTTGAGCACCTCTTCTTTGTCAGATCCTGCCAGCTCTGACGCATGCGCACTTCTCGCATATACGTTCATATTGTTTTGGCGGGAAAAGGTTAGCACGTCGCACTGGATTTTCCTGCGCTTTGCAACATGTGCCACGCTTTAATTATTGGCGAATTTTGGGAACCAACCCTCAATTTCAGGTCTTTGCAGTGGTTGCTGTTCACATATAACTCTGTGAATGTGCTCAGAAAAAGCCAAAATTAAATAAAATGCTATTCACATTTTTAGCAGTTAACTCGTCGCGGAAATTATATTGTTTCAAGCAGCAATTTTAATAAAATTGCTTGGAAACCAATTTATTGACAGATTCTAACCCAGAAAATATCATATTGTTTAGCTATTGTTTAAATAATCAGCCTATATACAATATTTTTTACATCCCTATTTAAAAAACTACCCCTGTAAATTTACTATTCTTTTCATATTTTAGATTCTCCCGACCTGACCTTGATGTCTTTGATTTCAATTTTGCTCTTCGCACTTTTATCGATTTGTTACAACAACAAATTATTACAGTGATGGTCCGTGAGAATTACTATTCACCTTAACCCGAAATAAAGGGTTTCCTTTAGAAGCTCTGGTTTAATTTTTACGCAATTGTACAAACTGTATTTTTTTAGATTTAAGAACACATGCATTATTTTCTACGAATAGCACAAAATTATACCAAGGTGCAGCCTTCATGACATGTGTCTGGCAAATAATTTAATTAAATTGTCGCCCCTTTTCTTCAAAATCGAGTATTCTTGAATAATGGCGTTTTTTTTTTAATTCTGAAACGGGGTGCACTGAAGTTAATGAGATCAATCATCGCTTAAGGCAGATCAAAGACAGAAATTACTTTGTTTTTGACACTAATACGTGTGGAGGAACTATATTTAATAATTAATTTCCTTCGTAAAATTGCTCAAACATAAAAAATATATTTTTATGGTAATTTTTGAACAAAAAAAATTAATTAAAAAATTATTTTAAAAATAAAAATTAGATTATTAATAAGAACAACATTTTCAATTAAAAAATTAGAATACTTGCAATATTTTAATTTTAAAGATTTAATAATTTATTAAGTTACTCTATCACTTTAGAATTAAAACAATTTTTTTTAACAAATTTAATTCAATGTACGTTCTCTTAAGTAGGCTTTGTTTTGCCATGTTGAATGAGTGCAGCGCCACAGCCAGGAGAGAAGCTCAACGAGGAGAGGGAATCAAACGATTTTCGGCCGCTTTTAGCGCCAAACGCACGTGCAAAGCTTACCCCTGCCCCATGATAACAGGATCGGCAATATTGAAACAATAGTTGTACGAGCTTAATAAATTTGTCAAAATTCAGATGTGAAACTTTAAAAAAATTAAATTGATTGTTAAGAAGCAGACGCAATTGGCTCGATTTTGTCTGCTACAAACTGAAAGTCAGATAAATTTGCATCGAAGATCTTTAAATTACAAGAGATAAGTGGCATCTTTAGTTACAATTATATATTAAACAAAAAATGTTAACAGGGGGTTATTTATTATTGAGTTTAGTCTGTATCATTAAGAATCAATGCAGACATAACTTTTATAAAAACCAACACAATAAAAATTTAAGATGAATGGAAAATTTAATAGCTAATAACATTTATTTTCAATTATTTAAGTGTAACATATTCTAATTTTATTTTTAAATGCGGTAATTAATTTTTATTTGTATGCATATTTAACATTATAAAGCTGTAAAATTAAGAATTATCAAAAAATAACAATTATTTTTACTGTGAAAACAAATAACCTTTTTTAAATTGTAATTTGTGGAGGTAAGAGGAAAAAAATATTTCATAAACATTTAGTCACCTCCACCTTCCATTTCATACGTTTCTCGGTACTCGAACAATTTTAATCGCGACGACATTATTGAAATTTTTCATTACATGCCACGTTAATCATTCCTTTGTGTATTTTGCTGGAGTCGGACGTGCATCCAGGTCTCCGTAGTTTCGTTTGCTTTGCTTTTGAACGCTGGAGCAAAAAGCAAAAACTTAAAAATGAGGACAATGTGCTTGTTTCGCAACATTCTGTTGATTTTAGTAAATGAAGCACTAATTGTAAATTCCAGCTTCTCCGATGATAGAAATCGTGAGTATTGTCGCTTATTGATTTTTGGGATTTTTGTATTGTATTTAATCAGCAGATACAGAAATTATGACATTGTTCTTTTTAGAAATTGTCGAGCAAATGCTCAAGGAGGAAAACGGAAAAGTAAAGCTCAAAAGAGACGATGAAAATTCGATGAAATGCACGTACCTGCACAGCGAGAAATGGACGAAAGGGTTGTGGATCGACATGGACTTACAGACCACCTCTGTGACCGTGGACCTTGATGATTTTGAAAAAGGAAGCTTCGTAATATACGCTTTTGTTTTGATATTATGAGAAAATAAATCGGATTTTCAAAGGTAACTGTTCACTTGTTCCCGGGCTTTGAATTGTATGGCCAAATAATAAAAAGCGTGGAGATAGCAATAGACGGTGGAATCCAATCGACCAGTATCGATTATTTCGTTTTGACCATAGCTCCCTTAATAATTGGAAGAAGGACGTCGACGGTGAAATACCTTCTATTAGGTAACAAAATAAATCAATTTGTTTAAAATAAAAGGAGTAAGGATTTCTGATCAATTTTCGCATCAATTTTGGATAATCATTTTGAGAACTTTCATAAATCAAATTGTATTCCAGAGGGGTCTTTGACTGTGCAGTGGCAAATGGGCCCATTGGAGTTTGAAAAATGGGACAACGAGCTCAACTTTCAAGTTACTATTCTCAAAAATGGAAAGATTGACTTCGTCTACAAGACGATCCCATTTGGTAGCGTGCAGGAATTCAAGAAGCATATCCACAAAATCGGGGATTCCTTTGGCGTCGTCTATGCACTCTATATCTCAGATTACCCAGGTACTTTGCTATTTTTAAACATTGCATCAAAAAGGCTGCCGAGAGAATTTGAGGAATTTTAGAATCTTATTTTTCTCTCAGAGCATTAGAACTATGTACTTTAACCAACAAAACAGTCTTTTGCATTGATAAAAATTTCAAACCAGCGGGGTCCAGATTCGTGCGACGCGCCGATATGGCGTCCGGTGGAGTATGACGCGAAAAAACGGCCACGTGAAAATGCGCGAAAAGAACCAAGTTTTGGTCAATATTGTGACATAATTTGCATTTGTCTTTTGGATCGAAAAAACAAACTCTTGACACTCGTACGCCAATCCAAAGAGAGATTTTCGTTTCCCACATTCAGACGCCATCTTGGATCTGCGCAGTGGGAACCAATTTTATCGCCCATCTGGTCCCCGCTGCTTCAAATCATTTTACCTAAAAATAGTCTGAAATTGATTATTTAGAACACTGATAAAACAATTTTTGCATGGATACAGAGACACAGCTCGGTTTGAGCATGGAATTCGACGCCTTTGATATTATTAAGGATGGGGCAGTTTTCGTCTTCGAACCACTGCCCGTGTGTGTGAACTACAGGACTTGCGAAGATTGCGTCGGCGCCACAATTCATGAATTCAAGAGTTCTTACCAAGAATGCTACTGGTGCTCGGCAATTCAGAGCTGCTCCAGCAAGACGGATTTCCTTATGGAAATTTGGCACGCCAGGCACTGCGACATGGTTGAAAATTGTTGTGGGCATCGTTGTGAGCAGGGTAGGTACAATTTCTGACAATTATTTATTATAATTCTCGTTTAAATAAAATATTAAATTAATAGAAATAATTTTTCAGTTTTAAAGCTTTTAAAGATATTCGGCGAAATTTCATCCATCACATCATCATGGTTCTTAATAATCTGGCTGCTCATGGGCTTCATTCTCACCTGCCTCGTTGGATGGAGTTGCATAAAAAACAGGTGCTTCGTAAAAATAATTGCTAACATATGGTTCAGAAGGCGCCAGGAATAAACTTTGGTGCTGATTCACGTATTATCAAGCGAATGAGCCGAAGTGAGTACCAAACATCGCTGACGACCAACATCAAAGCAGTTCAGTTTTATAATATGTATACTGTGTATGTACATAAACAATTATATATAGAAAATAAAATAGCGTCACGTGTAGTAGCTTTGAAAATAGAAGAAATCGTCGTTTTGTTTCATTTAAGGAAATTCTTAAAGACCATCTTTGACGATGTTTCAGAAAACACGAATCGATTCTTCAAGGTCGAATTAAGTAAAATGGATATTTTCCCGACCAAAAAGTCCTGCGCGACGTGCGAACTTTTTTCCCGCCAAAACAACATGAACGTATTATATGCAACAACTGCGCATGCGTGAGAGCTGGTTTGAGCACTTGCAGAGAGACCGAGTCTTTTTCAGATCCAGCCAACTCTGACGCATTCGCACTTCTCGCCCTTCTCGCATATACGTTCATATTGTTTTGGCGGGAAAAAGTTAGCACGTGCAACGCTTGCCACTATCGCATGATAACAGAACCTGCAGTATTGAAACAGTTGAACGAACAAAATACATTTGTCAAAATTCAGATGTGAAACTTTAAAAAAAATTAAATTGATTGTGTAGAAGCAGACGCAATTGGCTCGATTTTTTTCTGCTACAAACTGAAAGTCAGATAAATTTGCATCGAAGATCTTTAAATTACAAGAGATAAGTAGCATCTTTAGTTATAATTATATATTAAACAAAAAAATGTTAACAGGAGGCTATTATTTATTGTTGAGTTTAGTATTTATTATTAAGAATCAATGCGGCCATAACTTTTATAAAAACCGACACAATAAAAAATTAAGATGAATGGAAAATTTAATAGCTAATAACATTTATTATCCATTATTTAAGTGTAAAATATTCTAATTTTATTTTAAATGCGGTAATTAATTTATATTTGTATGGATATTTAATATTATACAGTAGTAATATTTAAAAAAAATATTTTAACTGTTTAAATAATTAACCTTTTTTAAATTGCAATTTGTGGAGGTAAGAGTAAAAAATTATTTCATAAACATTTAGTCACCTCCACCTTCCATTTCATACGTTTCTCGGTACTCGAACAATTTGAATCACGACGACATTATTGAAATTTTTCATTACATGCCACGTTAATCATTCCTTTGTGTATTTTGCTGGAGTTGGACGTGCATCCAGGTCTCCATAGTTTCGTTTGCTTTGCTTTTGATCGCTGGAGGAAAAAGCAAAAACTTAAAAAATGAGGACAATGTGCTTGTTTCGCAACATTCTGTTGATTTTAGTAACTGAAGCACTAATTGTAATTTCAAGCTTCTCCGATGATAGAAATCGTAAGTATTGTCGTTTATTGATTTTTGGGATTTTTGTATTGTATTTAATCAGCAGGTACAGAAATTATGACATTGTTCTTTTTAGAATTCGTCGAGCAAATGCTCAAGGAGGAAAACGGAAAAGTAAAGCTAAAAAGAGACGATAACAATTCGATGAAATGCGCGTACCTGCAAAGCGAGAAATGGACGAAGGGGTTGTGGATCGACATGGACTTACAGACCAACTCCGTGACCGTGGACCTTGAAGTTTTTGAAAAAAGAAGCTACGTAATATACTCTTTTGTTTTGATATTATGAGAAAATAAATGGGATTTTCAAAGGTAACTGTTCACTTGTCCCCGGGCTTTGAGATGTATGGCCGAAAAATAAAAAGCGTGGAGATTAGAATAGACGGTGGAATTCAATCGACCAGTATCGATAATTTCTCTTTGGCCATAACTCCCTTAATGATTATAGGAAGGCCATCCACGGTGAAATACCTTCTATTAGGTAACAAAATAAATCAATTTGTTTAAAATAAAAGGAGTAAGGATTTCTGATAAATTTTCGCATAAATTTTGGATAATCATTTTGAGAACTTTAATAAATCAAATTGCATTCCAGAGGGGTCATTGACTGTGCAGTGGCAAATGGGCCCATATAGGTGTGAAAAATGGGACAACAAGCTCAACTTTCAAGCTACTATTCGCAAAAATGGAAAGATTGACTTCGTCTACAAGACGATTCCATTTGGTAGTATGCAGGAATTCAAGAAGCATATCCGCAAAATCGGGGATTTCGTTGGAGTCGAATATGTACTCTATGTCTCAGATTACGCAGGTACTTTGGTATTTTTAAAAAATTGGGCGGCGGATAGAATTTTCTAGGAATATTAGAATCTTAACTATTTTTCTCAGAGCATTAGAACTATGTACTTTAACCAACAAAACAGTCTTTTGCTTTGATCAAAATTCCTCTTTCAAACCAGCGGGAATATGGCGTCCGGTGGATTATGGCGCGAAAATACAGTCTCGTGAAATGCGCGACAAGAAGCAAGTTTTCGTCAATATTGTGACCTAATTTGCATTACTCTTAACTAATTGTGTCTTTTGGATCGTAAAATCAAACTCTTGACACTCGTACGGCAATCCAAAGAGAGCTTTTTGTTTCCCACGTTCAGACGCCATCTTGGATCTGCGCAGTGCGAACAAATTTTATCGCCCATCTGGCCCCCCGCTGCTTCAAACAATTTTGCCTAAAAACAATCTGAAATTGATTATTTAGAACACTGATAAAACAATTTTTGCATGGATACAGAGACACAGCTCGGTTTGTGCATGGAAGACGACGCCTTTGATATTAAGGACGGGACAGTTTTCGTCTTCGAACCACTGCCCGCATGTGTGAACTACAGGACTTGCAAAGATTGCGTCGGCGCCATAATTCATGAAGACAATAGTTCTTACCAAGAATGCTACTGGTGCTCGGCAATTCAGAGCTGCTCCAGCAAGACGGATTTCCTTCAGGAAATTTGGCACGCCAGCCACTGCGACATGATTGCAAATTGTTGTGGGCTTCGTTGCGAGAAGGGTAGGCACAATTTTTGATAATTATAATTCTTGTTAACATAAATTTTAAGTAAAATATTTAAAAATTAATAGAAATAATTTTTCAGTTTCAGAGCTTTTAAAGAAAGTTAGCAGAATTTCATCCAACACATCATGGTTCTCAAAAATCTGGCTGCTCATTGGCTTCATTTTCATCTGCCTCGTTGGATGGGTTAGCATAAAAAACAGGTGCTTCAAAAAAATAATTGCTAACGTATGGCCCAGAAGGCACCAGGAATAAACTTTGGTGCTGATTCACGTATTATAAAGCGAATAAGCCGAAGTGAGTACCAAACTTCGCTGACGACCAACATCAAAGTTCCGTTCCTTTAATATTTATATACATAAATATTTATAGATAATAAAATAGCTTCACTTGTAGTAGCTTTGAAAATAGAAGAAATCGTTGTTTTGTTTCATTTTAGGATATTCTTAAAGACCGTCACTAACGAAGTTTCAGAGTACACCAATCGATTCTTCAAGGTTGAATTAAGTAAAATGGATATTTTCCCGACCAAAAAGTCCTGCGCGACGTGCGAACTATTTTCCCGCCAAAACAATATGAATGTACATATATGCGAAAACTGCAGACGCAGGGAGACTGCCTGTACGAATGACTTCTGTATCAGATCCAGCAGATGCCTCTTTCTGCTCTCGTCGAGACGACACTTTTTTGAGTTTTTCTTTATTGAAATAAAATAAGCTTTCAAGGAGGGATAGCGTCTTCACCATTAAAAAAATCATGATAACTTAAATTGCAGCAAAAATGTGTGAGGTTCAATTCTGGCGTCAACCTAACCATTGATAGGAAAATTTTAATGCGCTTGGGAAAACATGATTTTCTTGACATTCCGTATAAATAATCGTGTTTAATAATTGGAAATTGTTCGCCAATTCCTAATGAACAAAAATGTTTGTTGGGATAAACTCTGCTTCTTGGAATTGAATTATTGGAGGTTATATTGACATATGAATGCCAAAACCTCAAAAAATGCTATGAAAATAATCTCTCTCGCTACATACGTGAAATAATTTGTCAGATATGCTCGGAATCACGATCTCACACACAGACATTTCTCTACAAAGCTGCAATTCCATCAGTCTCAAGCGAACCGAACAATTCGATCACTTCCCACTTGGACACCGAGGAAGACGCAATGGCAGGCTTCTTTCAAACCCAGCCTTTTATTTTAATTGGCATTGCTCTTATTTTGACTACTTTCCTTATTTGGAACACGAGATGTGATACAGGTGAGTAATTATTACCCGAAATAATATAGCAAAAAAATGTTAAATTTTTCATGTGCACTTTACCAGTTGCGAGACCATCGAAAATCGACTCATATAACTCAAGAAGAGCCACATATTATTGGAATGAGGATCTTGTTTCTGACTATTTCTGGTTCAACATAAGCACAGGAGGACATGGATCCAATAAACCAAGTGGCACGTTTTTCACCGAAAAACCTTCTTTGGTAGTGCATCTTCTGATAAAGATTGCATCACGAATTAATTCATTATTATTTTTTAAGTACAATGTCAGTTTGAAGTATCCTGTTACCATATCTGGTCACAAAATCAGGAATGTAATACTGACCAATGCGGGTTTCATTTACTCAAATGATGACAAGCATGAATTGAACTTATACCCCATGAAACTCAACACCACTGGAAACCCTAGCATAATCAGATACATTAACTTCGCTGGTTTGTAAACTTTATTATTGGAAAAAAAGCATAATATATATTTTTATTTTTGTCTCAAGGTTTCTTGGTAGTCGAATGGGAAATAAAGCCATTTTTTAATCACAAATACCACTACGACAAGGAGCTAAAAATGCAGGTCCATGTGCTTTCCAACGGCGATGTCTTGTTCTTATACAAGAAAATTCCATTCGGTTCACTCAGGAATTTCCGAAAAAAATTTGATGGTTTTTATGAAGATCGTTTTGGTGTCATTTTTGGTGATATATTGCCAGGTGCGTTCAATTTTGCTATATTTTTAGGCTGTGCTTCATTAAAACAATTTTGCAGATGGACGTGACGAAGTTCTTCTCAGCACTTTGTTCTCCTTTGATGAAATCAATGTTGAAGATAGCTCGGCCGTGCTTTTTAAAGCTCTGCCCTTTTGCCCAAACTTCAGAACTTGTGAAAACTGTACTGCAGCCAAAATAGAAATGGAAGACACGGGAGAAACGATTCCCTGCGTTTGGTGTCCCGGAATAGAGAGATGCTCCAGCAAGAAGGACTACCTCCGCGAATATTGGCTGAGCGATGATTGCAAGAATCAAGAAATTCCAAATCCCCCCCGCTGTCCAAAAGAGAAAGGTATGAGTAAATTATTCTTTGCACGGTTCAATTCAATTTATTTTTATTGATATTAGTTTTAAAAATTCAGGACATACAATTTTTTCTATTTTTCTCGAGGTTGATTTAAAAGCGAACAAATTTTCAATTATATTTTAGGCCCTGCTGAAGAAGTGGACAAAGCAACCAAAGAAACCTTGGCGGATGAAATATGATGAAACTGAATGTGAATTTTTCGAATTTTTCAATTTGCACTCTGCGGTCTCATGTTTGTTCATCTACAAACTGGTTTCTTATTGTGCCCAGCAATTAGGATAACGTACACTATAATTACTCTACTTTAGGGTTTAAGAGAGGAATTTTTGGATTACATGACATAATATTAAATTTGTCGCAATCAATTGTAATAAACCACCTAATTATAGAAGGCCACAGGTTTTGTAATTCTTAAGAATTCGCATAATTGATGCTAAATATGATCATCTAATACAAATTTGACTAATGAGAATAAATCCGACTACTCATAAAAGATATTCAGTCTTTGATTGAAATTTATTAATCATTTGTTATCAGAAATGTTCATTATTTACGAAAGTAATGCAATTTAATTCACATTAAAAACAGCATTAAAAAAGGCTCTGGAAAAAAGGATTTTTTAAAATTTAAAATACAGTTTTTAAAGAGTTTTGAGCTGGGATTCCAGACCAATTCTGTATTTTTCACAAGGAAAAGTAAGCTTAATTGATATTTCCAAAATCATATTTTAAGTTTTTATTCAGGTATTAAAATAAAATCAAAGTGAATTTTGATGCTTTCGATCATTTTAAGACCTTCCAGCATCGAAAACCATAAAAATATCTAAAGGTCTAATAAAATTGTTGCAGTTTTGAGTATATTAATCATCTTTATTAAGGGACAATGGTCAGAAAATTTTCCGCCATTTATTAATAAATAAAAAACATTTTTTTGGGATACGTTCTTGAAAAAATCCAGTGATTTAAAATTAAATTATGGGAAAATATACCAACATTATTTATGCCAAAGCTCAAAATCGCTCTCGCTGCATTCCTGAAATATTTTGGCAGAAATGGTAGGAATCGTAATTTCTCCTAAAGAAATTTATCCACAAAACTGAATGCGATTCCAGCAGTCTTTTATTTCACTAAACAAATCCCACTTGGACGCCGAGGAAGACGCAATGGCAGACTTCTTCCAAAGCAAGACTTTTATTTTAATTAACATTGCTCTATATGTGGCATCCTCATTTTTTAACACACTATCTGGAAATAGTCCTGAGAGTGAGTAATTTCTTCTGATTTTAACTAAGACAAGAAATAAATATTTTAGCACAGAATTAAATTATGAAACAAGCAGCTCACGGTTTTTTTTATGTTTATGTGACCAGATGAGGGCTCAAATAAGGAAGTCGGAATGCACATACCACAAGAAAAATCAAGGGAAGTTTACTGGATTGAGAACCTCGCTAACCATTACTGGTTCAACATAGGCGAAGGAAGAAATGAATCTAAACCAAATGGCACGTTTTACAGTGAGACACTGATTGGAGTAAGAAGTATATCTTTTTATTTAGATTGCATTCGCTAATTAAATTTTTTGATTTTTCTGTTTAATAGCTTGACGTAAGCTTGCACTACCCTATTAACATATCTGGTCTCGAAATCTGGAATGTAAAACTGAGCAGTGCGGGTTGCATCAACTCAACAATTGATGGCTTGTATGAATGGTCCGTTTGTCCGTTGGCAATCAACCCCACTCGTATACCGACCGAAATCAAATACGTTAACTTAGTTGGTTTGTTAAATTATAATTCTGGATTTTGGCACATTAGCATATCTTTAATTTTTTGTCTCTATAGGTGGTTTCTTGATAGTCCAGTGGGATATGGTCCCATTTGGCAAACACGATGATTTTTATGACTATCACGTGCTCAAAATGCAAGTCCAAGTGTTTCCCGACGGCAAAGTCATGTTCCTCTACAAGAAAATTCCACTTCGGTCCACCAGGAATTTTAAAAACAACTTCTTCCATTTTATTTCTGATCAATTCGGGTATTTTTTAACAGATATAATGCCCGGTGAGTTAATATACTCTTTATACCGCTGTAAAATATTTTTAAACAATTTTGTAGATGGAAATGAATTTCCTGACAACAATACGTACAACATACATAACCACGAAGTTAGACAAGGTGCGGTAATAGCTTTTAAAGCTCTGCCCTTTTGCCCAAACTTCAGAACTTGTGAAAGCTGTTCTGAAGCGAAAATACCAAAGGAAGGAACAGGAGAAACGATTCCCTGTGTTTGGTGTCCCGGAGTAAAGAGATGCTCCAGCAAGAGGGACTACCTTTACAATTATTTGCTGAGCAATGATAGCAAAAATCAAGAAATTTCAGATCCAAGCCACTGTCCAATAGAGGAAGGTGCGAGAAAATTTTTCTTTCGGAGGCTTAAAAGAATGAAATAGTTTATAATGAATTTATATAAGTGGTTAAACAAGTTTATATAATTTTTCTCGAGTCGTGACACTCTTTTGCCGACTAAATTTACAATTATTTTTTAGGTCCTGCTGAATTCAAGGCTGAAGATATCACGCGGGATAAAATATTCTGGCATTTTGTTCTTTATTTTCTCTTATTGTACATCAGGTTGCTCATGGCCGATTATGTTAATTGAAGAAGAAATTCGTAATTAGGAGAGGAAACATGCACTCTGCTTTCTCTATATTAAGGTGTACAAGAAGAATTTTCAGATCACGGCATTTTTTTTCAGAAACAATTGGCATGCCACCTAATTTCTGGAGGAAACAGATTTTTTATTTCTTAATAATTTGCATAGTTGATGCCAATTTGTATATCATCTTATGCAAATTTGACTCGTGTACACCTTAAAAACAATGAATAAAATTGACTGTTCATCCAGAATATGCAGTCTTTGATTCAAACTTATGAATATAATTTTGTAATCAGAAATGCTGATTAAATATATAGCTTTAATCATGTAATTACAAACTCACTTAAACCATCTAAAAACAGTTTAAAACCGGCTTAGATCAATGAGTACTTATTCAAAACATTTAAATATCTAATTCGTTAATTGAGTTCTTTTGCTTGAAATAACTTTCGATCGGATTTAAAGTCAAATTATTTATTTTTCAAATGCAAAAATCAGCTTCGTTGCTAATTTTAAAACCAATTTTTCAGTTTTAATTTCTTCCGTGGTAAAAATAATCAAAGTAAATTATGATAACTTATGAACATTTTAATCTTTCCGCAAATCCTTTCAGTATGGAAAAAACATAAAATGTAACTATCAGTTTTTATGGCTGCAACGATTCTTTGAAAAGGCCAAATCAAAGTTAAGCAATTTGCAGTCGTCTCATTTATTTTGCCATTTTGTAATAAAATAGAATCAATTTTAGTGAGAAATTGTTGGAACGAAATTTTTGGAGATATTACCGACATTATTTGAATGCCCTAAACCTCTGACATAAATCTTGCTCACAACATTCCTGGAATAAATTGACAGAAATAGTTGGAATCGGAATCTCTTCCTCAAATCGCAGTCTTGCTTTCAAGTATTCCTCAAGCCAAGCGAACAGTTCGATCATTATATTCCCACTTGGACGCCGAGGAAGACGCAATGGCAGGCTTCATTCAAAACCAGTCTATTATTTTAACTGGCGTTGCTCTAATTTTGGCATCCTCTTTTTTGATCACGAAATCTGAAAACAACACTAAATGTGAGTAATTTCATTTGGGTTTTAACTAAGACTTAACTTAGCTCAAAAATTAAATTATGAAACAAACATACTTAAGGTTTTCTTATGTTTACATGATCAGATGAGGGTTCAAAGGATATCAAAAAGCTCATAACAAAAGAAAAATCAAGGGAAGGCTTGTATTTCTGGAATGAGAACCACTACGCCGACTATTACTGGTTCGACATAGGCGAAGGAAAAAACGAATCTAAACCAAATGGCACGTTGCACAGTGAAAAACTGATGAAAGTAAGTATATTTCTTTTTATTAAAACTGCATTCACTAATTAAATTTTATGATTTTTCTGTTTAATAGCTTAACGTAAACTTGCACTACCCTATTAACATATCTGGTCTCGAAATCTGGAACGTACAAGTGAGCAGTACGGGTTGCATCCACTCAATAATTTTTGGCTTCTATGAATGGACCGTATGTCCGTTGGCAATCAACACCGCTCGAGTACCGACCGAAATCAAATACGTTAACTTAGTTGGTTTGTTAAATTATAAAAATTCTGGATGTGGCACATAAGAATATAGTTTTAATTCTTTTCTCTAGGTGGTCACTTGATAGTCCAGTGGGATATGGTCCCATATGACGAATTCCATTATCTTCACGGCGAGAAGCTCATAATGCAAGTCCAAGTGTCTCCCGACGGCAACGTCATGTTCCTCTACAAGAAAATTCCACTTCTTTCAACTAGGAATTTTAAAAATAGCTTCGACTCTTTTTACGATGACGAATTCGGTTTTGTTTTTAAAGAAATACTTCCCAGTAAGATAATAATATACTCTTTATATACCACCGTAAAAAATATATTTTTTAAACAATTTGCAGGTTTCAGGGAATTTACCGACAACATTACGTACAACATCCATAACCACGAAGTTAGCCAAGGTGCGGTAATAGCTTTTAAAGCTCTGCCCTTCTGCCCAAACTACAGAACCTGCAAAATCTGTTCTAAGGCCAAAATACCAGTGGAAGGCACAGGAGAAATGATTCCCTGTGTTTGGTGTCCGCAAATAGGAAGATGCTCCAGCAAGAGGGACTTCCTTAAGGAATATTGGCTGGGCAAAAAATGGATAAAATGCGGGAATCAAGAAATTTCAGATCCAAGCCGCTGTCCTAAAATTAGAGGTACGAGAAAATTTTTCTTTAAAATACAATAATTAATGACTTTTTAAAAAAGCACGGGGCAAATAATAGTAGATATTATTTTTTCATGGTGTCGTGACACTCTTCCGCACAGCACACGGGGTTGTTAAACAAGCGACTAAATTTAACAATATATTTTTACAGGTCCTTCGGAAAAAAAGGATCAAGATGTCACGCTGATTGACGTACTCTGGCATCTGGTTGGACTTTTATGCATATTGGCCTTATTTGTGCTCGCTTACGAATATGTAGTTGAAGAAGAAGAAGAAGAAGAAGAAGAAGAAGAAGAAGAAGAGCGTCGTAATTTAGTAATATAGTAAGAGGAAACATGCACTCTCTGCTTACTCTACATTAGGGTGTACAAAAGAGGAATTTTCGGATCACAGCTTTTTTGTCGCAATCAATTGGCATTATGCCAGATAATTTCACGAGGAAACAGAGTTTTTGCTTCTTAAGAACTCATATAAACGCATATATGATGCCAATTTTTGACATCTTTTACAAATTTGACTCGTGTAATAATCCTTAGAAACAATGAATAAAAACATATACTCATACTGAAAATTCAGTCTTTGATTTAAATTTATTAATCATTTGTAATCAGATATGATAATTTTAAAACTCATATCACCATCTTAAATCAGTTTAAAACCGGCTTAAGTCAGGGGACAGTTGTTTAAAATTATTAAAATAAATTTGTTTTTAGTGTTTTTGGCCTGAAAATACGGGTTTCAAGTCAAATTCTTTATTTTCACGTGCAACTGTAAACTTCGTTCCTATTTTCAGAATAAATTTAAAGTTTTTTACATTCTTTCGTGGTAAAAATAATGATCAAAGTCAATTTTGATAGTCTCGAAGATTTTAATCGTGCCACAAATCCTTGCAGCATGGGAATGCATAAAATTTTTTGTCATTTTATACGAGTCTTTCAAAAAGGCCAAATAAAAGTTAAGAAGTTTTGAGGTATAAATCGTCTTACTTATCTTATTTATAAAGCCCACAACTGATTCTATTTATTTATTTTGCAATGTTGTTATACAAAAATCAATTGTTCAAATTACCTGCTTGTTGGAACTAAATTATGGAAGATTACCGACATTCCAACGCAAAAATTCTGTAAAAGTGCAATGACAAAAATCTCTCTCGCAACATTCCTGGAATAAATTGACAGGAATGGTCGGAATCGTAATCTCTCCCAAAGAAATGTATTCGCAAACTGCAATTCCAAGAATCTTATTTTGAAGTACAAGCCACAACGGAACAATTCAGTCAATTCCCCTTTGGACGCCGAGGAAGACGCAATGGCAGGCTTCTTTCAAAACCAGCCTTGCATTTTAATTGGCGTTGCTCTAATTGTGGCATCCTCATTTTTGATCACACAATCTGAGAGTAATCCTGAATGTGAGTAATTTAATTTTGTTTTAATAAACTAAGACACGTACATACTGATTCCAAGCAAAAATATTTTAGTTCAAAATTAAATTATGAAACAAACAAGGTCACAATTTTTTATGTTTACATTTCCAGATGAGGGCTCCAAGGGAGTTGAAAAGCACATGGCACATACAAAATCAAGGAAAGCCATGTATTACTGGAATGAGAGCCTCGCCGACCATTACTGGTTCAACATAGGCGAAGGAAAAAACGAATCTAAACCAAATGGCACGTTTTACAGTGACGAACTGATTGAAGTAAGTACATTTTTTATTAGGATTGCATTCACTAATTAATTTTATATTTTTTTTAAAGCTTGAAGTCAATTTGGATTACCCTATTAACATATCAGGTCACAAAATCAAGGATGTAAATCTGACCAGTGTGGGTTGCGTGCAATCAGTTGATGACTTGTATCAATGGGCTGTATGCCCCTTGGTAATCGACACTAGTTTAGTACCGGCCGAAATCAATTTCGTTAACGCCGTTGGTTTGTTGATTTAGTACAGAAGCAAGACAAGTATAGTTTTAATTTTTGTATGTCTATAGGTGGCGTCTTGATAGTTCAGTGGGATATGTTCCCATATGCCTTACACGATGACCTTTATGGCGATCAGGAGCTCAAAATGCAAGTCCAAGTGTTTCCCGACGGCAAAGTCATGTTCGTCTACAAGAAAATTCCACTTCGTTCAACTAGGAATTTTAAAAACAACTTCTTCTATTTTATTACTGATGTATTCGGGTTTAATTTTAGAGATATACTGCCCGGTGAGTTGATAAGTATACTCTTTATACCGCTGTAAAATATTTTCATTTTGCAGATGGAAAGGAATATCCTCACGACATAATGCTCAACATCCATAAACACGAAATTAAACAAGGTGCGATATTAGCTTTTGAAGCTCTGCCCTTTTGCCCAAACTACAGAACCTGTAAAAGCTGTTCTAAAGCCAAAATAAAGATGGGAGTCTCGGGAGAAACGGTTCCCTGTGTTTGGTGTCCGGGAATAAAGAGATGCTCCAGCAAGAGGGACTACCTTCACAAATATTGGCTGAGCAATGATTGCGGGAACCAAGAAATTTCAAATCCACGGCGCTGTCCAAAATTGAAAGGTACAAGAAAATTAATATTTAAAACCCTGAAATTAATGAAAAATATTTTTAAAAAGCAAATAGTTGATATAAGAGTGTCTCGACACACGAGGTTGTTCAAAAACGACTAAATTTGCCTCTATTTTTTAAGGTCCTGTTAAAAAAACTACTGAAGAAATCGCGCTGGTTAAGTTAATCAAGTGTGTGATTGTAACTTTTGGCACTTTGACCCTATCTGTGTTCATTTACGAACATATCTTTGAAGGAGAAGATGAAGAAGAAGAAGTTGAAGAAGAAGGAGAACAAGAAGAAGAAGAAGATATTCGTAATTAGGAGAGAAAACATGCACTCTCTGCTTACTCTACATTAGGGTGTGCAAGAGGATTTATTGTCATTTCCTTTTTTCTCGGACGTAATTGGCATGTAACCTAATGTCAGGAGGAAACTGATATTTTACTTTTAAGAATTCAAACATATGCTTGTATGATTTTATCATCTTTGACAGATTTGTCTCGTGTACTCCAAAAACTAGAAATAAAAATTACTCATTATCCAGATTTGATTAGATTCAAATTTATGAATAAATTGTAATCAGAAATGCTAATTTTATATCATAAATCATGCAATTTAAATCTCACATAACCACCTAAAATCAGTTGAAAACCGTCTTGAGTCAGGGGACAGTTATTTAAACCTAAATTTGGTTAATATTACCTGAAAATACTTTCGATCGAGTTTCCAGCCGAATTCTTTAAATTTCACAAACAAATTTAAACTTCGTTCCAATTTTCTGAATTTTAATCGTGCAATAAATTCTCCCAGCATGGAAAACCAGTTTTTAAGGCATGCAGCGAGTATTTGAAAAGGCCAATTAAAAGTTTAAGCAGTTTTGTGATATAAATCGGGTCTTATTTAAGGCCCACGACTTAATTTCTTTTTTTTTGCAATTTTGTAACAAATAAAAATCAATTTTAGTATTAAATTGTTTCTCGGAAGTAAATTATTAGAGATAATACCGATATTTGAATAATGCCCATCCTTGAAACGTGCTTTGACAATAATTTCACTCGCTACATTTCTGAAATAATTTGGCAGGAATGATTGGAATCGGAGTTATTTATCCACAAATCTGCAATTCCAGCCATTAACTAAACAATTTGATCATTTCCCACTTGGACGCCGAGGAAGACGCAATGGCAGGCTTCATTCAAAAGCAGTCTTTTATTTTAATAGGCATTGCTCTAATTCTGACATCCTCTATATTGAACACAAAATCAGAATATAACCCTGAATGTGAGTTACCTAGATTATATTTTTAACAAAGGCACGAAATGTTTCCAAGTAGAAAATTTTCTCAACTTCTTTATTTAGCTCGAAATTAGATTATTAAACAAACACGCTCACGATTATTCTTATGTTTACATGACCAGATGAGGGCTCAAATGATATCAGAGAAGAGTACATCGCACATGACTTGGAAAAATCAAGGGATGTCATCGTTTATGAAAAATCACGGAATACCGTGTATCGTTGGAGCGAGGGAATTGCCGACCAATTGTGGATTAACATTGGCGACGGAGAAAATGAAATTAAACCAAATGGCACGTTTTACAGTGAAGAACTGGCTGAGGTGTAGTATAAATATTTCTTTTTTTTAGGAAGATTGCTTAAACTAATTATTTTATGATTCTTTTTAAAAGTACAATATCATTTTGGCCTACCCTTTAAACATATCTGGTCTCAAAATCAGGGATATAAGAGTGAGCATGAGCAGTATGGGTGCCATCAATTTGAAAAATAACTTGCATCAATGGTTCGTATGCCCCATGCAACTCTTCCATTATCAAGCAGCGGTCGACATCAAATTTATTAACTCCGATGGTTTGTTAAATTACAATTTTGGATTTGGCACATAATTTTTTGTCTCCATAGGTGGTTTCTTGGTAGTCCAGTGGGAAACTGAGATATATGTCGATTACTATAGTGAAGAGCTCAAAATGCAAGTCCAAGTGTTTCCCAACGGCAGTGTAATGTTCGTCTACAAGAAAATTCCACTTCGTTCAACTAGCAATTTTAAAAAACACTTTGTCTTTTTTAATGTTGATAATGCATTCGGTTTTGTTTTCACTGATATACTGCCTGGTGAGTATAAATTTTACTGCTCTAAAAAATATATTGCTTCCAACAATTTTGCAGATGGAATTGAAGCTCGTCTCGAAATTTTGTTCAAGATCAAGAGCCGCGAAATTAGAGAAGGCTCGGTGCTAATTTTTGAGGCTGTGCCCTTCTGCCCGAACTTTAGGACCTGTGAAAGCTGTTCTGAAGCCAAAATAACGATGAAAGACACGGGAGAAAAGATCCCCTGTGTTTGGTGTCCCGGAATAGAGAGATGCTCCAGCAAGAAGGACTTCCTTCACAAATATTGGCTGAGCAACGATTGCGAGGATCAAGAAATTTCTGATCCACGCCACTGTCCAAAACAGGAAGTAAAATCGGTCCTAAATGGATTTAACGAAACAGGTAGGTACGAGAAAAAATTATTCTATGAGAGATTTAACTATAAAATAGTTTAGTTGATGTTTAAAAAGGGGTCAAATAGTTGTTTTAATTTTTCACGATGTCGTGACACTCTTCGGCCTAATCTGCCCCAAGGCCATTTCTCGAGAACAAGTGTCACTTGACACGAGGTTGTTTAAAAAGTGACTTCAATTTCTGTTATATTTTTAGATCCTACTGAAGAAAAGGCTGAAGAATCCGGACTGTTATTTTTTCAAATATTCTGGTATATGATTTTTCTTTTACTCTTCTTTTATTTTTCCCGAAAATATGCTTAGAAGAATATTTTCCTACTTAGAAGAAGAATTGTTCATTCACAGCTTTTTTCTTTAAATCAATTGGTAAATAGATGCTACCTAATGTCAAAACGAAACAAACTTTTTTGCTTTTAAGAATTCATACACACGCACAGACGATGCCAATGTTAATCATCTGTTATAAATTTGACTCATCTTTGTACACTTTAGAAACAATAAAAATGACTGCTCATCCAAAAAATTCGGCCTTTGATTGAAATTGTAATCGGAAATTTTTAATTATATGCATATAAAAGTTGCACAGTTTTAGATGTAAATTGTCTTATTGAAGGTCCACGACTAATTAAAATTTTCGCAATTTTGTATTAAATAAAAAGAAACAATTGAAAATAGCCTGCTTGTTGGAATAAATATATTAGAGATTGTCGACATTTCAATGTCAGACCTAAAAATAATGTGTGCTGTCACAAAAATTCTCGTTGCAGCATTCCTGAAATAATTTGGCGGGAATGTTTGGAATCGCAATATCTTCACTAAATTGCAATTCCAGCAATCTGATTTTGAAGTATTTCTCAAGCCAACCGAACCATTCCATCCATCATTTCCCACTTGGACGCCGAGAAAGACGCAATGGCAGGCTTGATTCAAAATCAGTTTTTCATTTTAATTTGCATCTTTCTAATTGTGACCTGCCCTATTTTGAACACGAAATCTGAAAAAAGCAATGAAGGTGTGTAATTATTAATAATTATTTTTTTAATTATGAAATGTAATATTTCCAATTATTAGTTTACAGTAAAATTATTAAATAATTAGCTGCCACAATTATTTTATGTTAACATGACCAGATAAGGGCTCAAATAAGGATACGTGGCACAATATCGCACATGACTCGGAAAAATCTAGGGAGGCCTCGTATATTATGAATGAGAAACTGATCGAACGCTACTGGCTTAAAATAGGCGAAGGAAAAAATGAACGCAAACCAACTTACACGTATTACAGTGAAAAAGAGGATACGGTAGTATAAATCTTTGTTGTGAAAATTGCTTCACGATTTTTTTGCAGTTACATGTCCGTTTGACCTTCCCTATTACCATATCTGGTCACATAATCACGAATGTAAGTCTGAGCACTAAAGGTACCATCGACAGCTTTCAATGGTCCGTGACACCTTTGCGAGTCAACTGTAATGGAAAACCAAGCACAATCAAATATGTTAACGCCGATGGTTTGTTAAATTATAGTTCAAGAATGGGAAAAGGATCATAATTTTCTTTTCTTTTTGCCTCAAGGTGGTTACTTGATAGTCCAGTGGGAAATTGAGCCATTTTTCGATCACGAAGATCACCAGGACGAGGTGCTCAAAATGCAAGTCCAAGTTTCTCCCTCCGGTGGTGTCGCGTTCCTCTACAAGAAAATTCCATTTGGTTCAATTAAGAATTTTAAAAATAAATATGACAATCATATTTCTGATTCTTTCGGCTTTTGTCTCAAAGAAAAGCTGCCCGGTGAGTTCATGTACTGTTAAATATATTAGAACTTTGCTTGATTGAAATAAATTGCAGATTGGCAAGATTTTCATCTCGAAACTTTGATCTTCATTGATGACATCGAAGTCAAAGAGGGTACGATAATAGTTTTTAGAGCTCTTCCCTTCTGCCCAAACTTCCGGACCTGCAAAACCTGCTCCGAAGCCAAAATAACGATGGAAGGCACAGGAGAAACGATTCCCTGTGTTTGGTGTCCGGAAATAAAGAGGTGTTCCAGCAAGAAGGACTTCCTTCACAAATATTGGCAGATTTACGATTGCGAGAATCAAGAAATCTCAGATCCACTCCACTGTCCAAGAGAGATAGGTACGAGAAAATGATTCTTTCAATGATTTAATTGCATTTAATTTATTGTCATACAAATTGTTAAAAAAAAACACGGGGCAAATATCGTTGTTTTAATTTTGAGCTCGTGACACTCTTCGGCCTGATCTGCCCCAAGAACAACCGTGCCGAAGTGTGTGACGTCGCATGAGGTTGTTTAAAAAATTACTAAATTATCCTTTATATTTTTAGGTCCCATTGAAAAATTCTTCAAAGAACTCACACGGTATCAAATATTATTTTATTTGATTTGTGCTTTTGACTATTTGGTCCTATTTTTGTTCTCCTTGGAATACTTCCTTCAAAATTATCTTCATATATAGAAGAAGAAATATGCACTCTGCTGACTCTGCGTTAGGTTTACATGAGGAATTTTCGGATCTCAATATTTTTTGCAATCAACTGGCATATTATTCCACCTGATCTCAGGAGGAAAGGACTAAGAATTGATACTTACGCATTTATAGATATGTTGCCAATTTTGATCATGTTTTATAAATTTGACTTGCGTCCACCTCAGAAAATATGAATAAAAACGAAAGCTCATAAAACATAATTTCTTTTTATTGTAATTAACAAATAATTTGTAATCAGGAATGTTAATTGCATAAAAACGACGCTTAAAACAGTTTAAACCGGCTTAAGTCAGTGAAAAAATAGTTATATATTTCAAGAATAATATATTTTCTAGAAGAGGTTTTTCCTGATATAACTCGTCGTTGTTATTTTCATTTTCAGATGAATCCACTGGTTACGAAACGTTTCGTTTAAATTTTTATTGAAATACAAAATATGATTATTTCAAGTAGAGAGACACTTCTCACCACTTAAAAACATGATAACTTCGCAGCCACCTTTCTTAATAAGGTAGATTAAGTTTTGCTTTCACTCCATTAATTAATGTACTGACAGCATGATTTTCTTGAGGTTTTGCTGCATAAATTGTTTTTTAACGGCCTCTAAATTCATTTTTCTCAAAATTTTGTAAAGAAAAACAATTTTTTGAATACATTTTTGAATAAAACCTATTTGTTTTGAACTTAAATTATAGGAGATTCCTGACATTTTAAAGGGCAAAATCTAAAAAATTGCTGATAGTAATCTCTATCAAAACATTCTCGAAATAAATTGGCAGGAACGATTGGAATCGGAATCTCTCACAAACTGCAATTCTAGTAATCTAGCTTGGAAGCATTTTTCTCAAGCCAACCGAACCATTTCTTCATTTCCCATTTGGACGCCGAGGAAGACGCAATGGCAGGCTTCATTCAAAATCAGTTTTTCATTTTAATTTGCATCGTTCTAATTGTGACCTGCCCTATTTTGAACACGAAATCTGAAAAAAGCACTGAAGGTGAGTAATAAAATTATTAAGAATAATTTTTTTAAATTATGAGACGTAATTTTTCCAATTATTAGCTCACAATAAAATTGTTAAATAAAAAGCGGCCGCAATTCACCAGTTGCATAAACCCTAAGTGTTCGAAGCCGTCAACAGATGGCGCCACCGTAGACTTTCGATTTTAAGGCACTTCCGCTGCGATTTCAGACTCAATCTAGCTACTGTGCATTCTTCAATTAATTTGCTAATTTTTGACGTGCTGAAAACCAAAATCGGTTCAGCCATTCGCCGGTGAATCGTGTAAAACTATTTTTTTGAAATAAAAAAATATTTTCCAACGTTTCTACGGTGAATGGCTGAACCGTGTTTGGTTTTCAGCACGTCAAAAATTAGCAAATTAATTAAAAAAAGCAAAATAGCTCAATTGAGTCTGAAATCGCAGCGGAAATGCCTTAAAACCGCTTAAAACAAAATTTTTAAGAAAGTCTGTGGTTGCGCCATCTGTTGGCGGCTTCAATAACTAAGGGTTTATGCAACTGGTCAATTATTTTTTGTTAACATGAGCAGATAAGGACTCAAAGGATAAGTGGCACAATATCGCACATGACTCGGAAAAATCTAGGGAGGCCTCGTATATTGTGAATGAGAAACTGATCGAACGTTACTGGCTTAAAATAGGCGAAGGAAAAAATGACCTCAAACCAACTTACACGCATTACAGTGAAAAAGAGGATACGGTAGTACATATAAATCTTTGTTGTGAAAATGGCTTCACGATTTTTTTGCAGTTACATGTCCGTTTGACCTTCCCTATTACCATATCTGGTCACATAATCACGAATGTAAGTCTGAGCACTAAAGGTAGCATCGACAGCTTTCAATGGTACGTGACACCCTTGCGAGTCAACTATAATGGAAAACCAAGCACAATCAAATATGTTAACGTCGATGGTTTGTTAAATTATAATTCAAGAATGGGAAAAAGGATCATACAATTTTATTTTCTATTTGTCTCAAGGTGGTCACTTGATAGTCCAATGGGAAATTGAGCCATTTTCCGGTCACGAAGATCAACAGGACGAGGTGCTCGAAATGCAAGTCCAAGTTTCTCCCTCCGGTGATGTCGCGCTCCTCTACAAGAAAATTCCATTTGGTTCAATTAAGAATTTTAAAAATAAATATGACAATCATATTTCTGATTCTTTCGGCTTTTGTCTCAAAGAAAAGCTGCCCGGTGAGTTCGTGTACTGTTAAATATATTTGAGCTTTGCTTGATTAAAATAAATTGCAGATTGGCGAGATTTTTATCTCGAAAATTTGATCTTCATTGATGACCTCGAAGTCAAAGACGGTACGATAATAGTTTTTAGAGCTCTTCCCTTCTGCCCAAACTTCCGGACCTGTAAAAGCTGCTCTGAAGCCAAAATAGAAATGGAAGACACGGGAGAAACGATTCCCTGTGTTTGGTGTCCGGAAATAAAGAGGTGTTCCAGCAAGAAGGACTTCCTTCACAAATATTGGCAGATTTACGATTGCGAGAATCAAGAAATCTCAGATCCACTCCACTGTCCAAGAGAGATAGGTACGAGAAAATGATTCTTTCAATGATTTAATTGCATTTAATTTATTGTCACACAAATTGTTAAAAAAAAACACGGGGCAAATATCGTTGTTTTAATTTTGAGCTCGTGACACTCTTCGGCCTGATCTGCCCCAAGAACAACCGTGCCGAAGTGTGTGACGTCGCATGAGGTTGTTTAAAAAATTACTAAATTATCCTTTATATTTTTAGGTCCCATTGAAAAATTCTTCAAAGAACTCACACGGTATCAAATATTATTTTATTTGATTTGTGCTTTTGACTATTTGGTCCTATTTTTGTTCTCCTTGGAATACTTCCTTCAAAATTATCTTCATATATAGAAGAAGAAATATGCACTCTGCTGACTCTGCGTTAGGTTTACATGAGGAATTTTCGGATCTCAATATTTTTTGCAATCAACTGGCATATTATTCCACCTGATCTCAGGAGGAAAGGACTAAGAATTGATACTTACGCATTTATAGATATGTTGCCAATTTTGATCATGTTTTATAAATTTGACTTGCGTCCACCTCAGAAAATATGAATAAAAACGAAAGCTCATAAAACATAATTTCTTTTTATTGTAATTAACAAATAATTTGTAATCAGGAATGTTAATTGCATAAAAACGACGCTTAAAACAGTTTAAACCGGCTTAAGTCAGTGAAAAAATAGTTATATATTTCAAGAATAATATATTTTCTAGAAGAGGTTTTTCCTGATATAACTCGTCGTTGTTATTTTCATTTTCAGATGAATCCACTGGTTACGAAACGTTTCGTTTAAATTTTTATTGAAATACAAAATATGATTATTTCAAGTAGAGAGACACTTCTCACCACTTAAAAACATGATAACTTCGCAGCCACCTTTCTTAATAAGGTAGATTAAGTTTTGCTTTCACTCCATTAATTAATGTACTGACAGCATGATTTTCTTGAGGTTTTGCTGCATAAATTGTTTTTTAACGGCCTCTAAATTCATTTTTCTCAAAATTTTGTAAAGAAAAACAATTTTTTGAATACATTTTTGAATAAAACCTATTTGTTTTGAACTTAAATTATAGGAGATTCCTGACATTTTAAAGGGCAAAATCTAAAAAATTGCTGATAGTAATCTCTATCAAAACATTCTCGAAATAAATTGGCAGGAACGATTGGAATCGGAATCTCTCACAAACTGCAATTCTAGTAATCTAGCTTGGAAGCATTTTTCTCAAGCCAACCGAACCATTTCTTCATTTCCCATTTGGACGCCGAGGAAGACGCAATGGCAGGCTTCATTCAAAATCAGTTTTTCATTTTAATTTGCATCGTTCTAATTGTGACCTGCCCTATTTTGAACACGAAATCTGAAAAAAGCACTGAAGGTGAGTAATAAAATTATTAAGAATAATTTTTTTAAATTATGAGACGTAATTTTTCCAATTATTAGCTCACAATAAAATTGTTAAATAAAAAGCGGCCGCAATTCACCAGTTGCATAAACCCTAAGTGTTCGAAGCCGTCAACAGATGGCGCCACCGTAGACTTTCGATTTTAAGGCACTTCCGCTGCGATTTCAGACTCAATCTAGCTACTGTGCATTCTTCAATTAATTTGCTAATTTTTGACGTGCTGAAAACCAAAATCGGTTCAGCCATTCGCCGGTGAATCGTGTAAAACTATTTTTTTGAAATAAAAAAATATTTTCCAACGTTTCTACGGTGAATGGCTGAACCGTGTTTGGTTTTCAGCACGTCAAAAATTAGCAAATTAATTAAAAAAAGCAAAATAGCTCAATTGAGTCTGAAATCGCAGCGGAAATGCCTTAAAACCGCTTAAAACAAAATTTTTAAGAAAGTCTGTGGTTGCGCCATCTGTTGGCGGCTTCAATAACTAAGGGTTTATGCAACTGGTCAATTATTTTTTGTTAACATGAGCAGATAAGGACTCAAAGGATAAGTGGCACAATATCGCACATGACTCGGAAAAATCTAGGGAGGCCTCGTATATTGTGAATGAGAAACTGATCGAACGTTACTGGCTTAAAATAGGCGAAGGAAAAAATGACCTCAAACCAACTTACACGCATTACAGTGAAAAAGAGGATACGGTAGTACATATAAATCTTTGTTGTGAAAATGGCTTCACGATTTTTTTGCAGTTACATGTCCGTTTGACCTTCCCTATTACCATATCTGGTCACATAATCACGAATGTAAGTCTGAGCACTAAAGGTAGCATCGACAGCTTTCAATGGTACGTGACACCCTTGCGAGTCAACTATAATGGAAAACCAAGCACAATCAAATATGTTAACGTCGATGGTTTGTTAAATTATAATTCAAGAATGGGAAAAAGGATCATACAATTTTATTTTCTATTTGTCTCAAGGTGGTCACTTGATAGTCCAATGGGAAATTGAGCCATTTTCCGGTCACGAAGATCAACAGGACGAGGTGCTCGAAATGCAAGTCCAAGTTTCTCCCTCCGGTGATGTCGCGCTCCTCTACAAGAAAATTCCATTTGGTTCAATTAAGAATTTTAAAAATAAATATGACAATCATATTTCTGATTCTTTCGGCTTTTGTCTCAAAGAAAAGCTGCCCGGTGAGTTCGTGTACTGTTAAATATATTTGAGCTTTGCTTGATTAAAATAAATTGCAGATTGGCGAGATTTTTATCTCGAAAATTTGATCTTCATTGATGACCTCGAAGTCAAAGACGGTACGATAATAGTTTTTAGAGCTCTTCCCTTCTGCCCAAACTTCCGGACCTGTAAAAGCTGCTCTGAAGCCAAAATAGAAATGGAAGACACGGGAGAAACGATTCCCTGTGTTTGGTGTCCGGAAATAAAGAGGTGTTCCAGCAAGAAGGACTTCCTTCACAAATATTGGCAGATTTACGATTGCGAGAATCAAGAAATCTCAGATCCACTCCACTGTCCAAGAGAGATAGGTACGAGAAAATGATTCTTTCAATGATTTAATTGCATTTAATTTATTGTCACACAAATTGTTTAAAAAAAACACGGGGCAAATATAGTTGTTTTAATTTTGAGCTCGTGACACTCTTCGGCCTGATCTGCCCCAAAAATAACCGTGCCGAAGTGTGTCACGTCGCACGAGGTTGTTAAAAAAATTACTAAATTTTCCTTTATATTTTTAGGTCCCATTGAAAAATTCTTCAAAGAACTCACACGGTATCAAATATTATTTTATTTGATTTGTGCTTTTGACTATTTGGTCCTATTTTTGTTCTCCTTTGAATACTTCCTTCAAAATTATCTTCATATATAGAAGAAGAAATGTGCACTCTGCTTATACTCTACGTTAGGCTTACATAAGGAATTTTCGGATCACAATTTTTTTGCAATCAATTGGCATATTATTCCACCTGATCTCAGGAGGAAAAGACTAAGAATTCATACTTGCGCATTTATATTAGATGTTGCCAATTTTGATCATGATTTGTAAATTTGACTTGCGTCCACCTCAGAAAATATGAATAAAAACGAAAGCTCATAAAACATAATTTCTTTTTATTGTAATTAACGAATAATTTCTGATCAGGAATGTTAATTGCATAAAAACGACACTTAAAACAGTTTAAACCGGCTTAAGTCAGTGGAAAAATAGTTATATATTGCAAGAATAATATATTTTACCTGACATACAACTCTTCGTTGCTAATTCTTTCGAGGTAAAAATAATAAAGTTATCTTTGAAACTTTCGAACATTTTAATCGTGCCACAAATCCCTCCAAAAGGGACAATTCATAAATATTAAAATGTTTGAAAAGGCCAATTAAAAGTTAAGCAATTTCGCGGTATTTATATATTATAAGGCCACTCAACTAATTAAAATATTTCGCCAACATATGTGATAAATCGATGAAAAAACCAGCTTGTTGGAAATAAATTATTACAGATTGCTGACATTTGAAAGTGCTACGACAATAATCTCGCTCGCAACATTCCTGAAATAATTTGGAAGGAATAATTGGAATCGCAATCTCTTCCAAATATATTTCTTCGCACAAATCTGCGTTTCCAGCAGTCTTGCTTTGAAGGAGCTCTCAAGCCAACCGAGAAATTCCATCATTTCTCGCTTGGACACCGAGTAAAACGCAATATGGCAGGCTTCTTACAAAACCAGCCTTTAATTTTAATTAGCATTGCTCTGATCTTGACTTCCCCTATTTCGAACGTGAAATCTGAAGATGAGCGTAAGTAATTTTTTATATTTTTAACTAAGAAATGTTCAAAAGCAGAAAATTGTAGCTCATAATTGAATTTGTTAAGAATTTTAATGTTACATATTGCAGCAGATGATTACTCTGGGACATTCTTAGTGGCCACCATTCATGATTCTGAAAAAACAAGGATGGCCTCGTATTTTCCGAGTGAAAAATCCTCCGATCATTCCTGGATCAAATTGGGCAACAGAAAGAAAAACGAATTGCCACCGGATGACACGATTTACAGCGAAGAAGTTTCTTTGGTAGTACATCTTGTTATATGAAGATTGCTTCAAGAATAAATTCATGATGTTTTTTCTAGCACAATATCAGTTTGGCCTTCCCTTTAAACATATCTGGCTACAAAATCAGGAATGTACGTCTGAGCAGTGTAGGCTCCATTTCCTCAATGGATGACATGCATCAATGGTTTGTATCCCCCGTGCAAGGCACTTATGGAACATCCAGCACCATCAAATACATTAACGGCGCTGGTTTGTACATTTTAATTTTGGAAGTGGCCAAAAATTCATATTAATTTTTCTCCATCTCAAGGTGGTCACTTCAGAGTGCAGTGGGAAATAGTGCCATTTTTTAAATACGCTGGTCTTGAGGACAAGAAGCTCCTAATGCAAGTCCAAGTGTTTCCCAATGGCGATGTCAAGTTCTTCTACAAGAAAATTCCGTTCGGCTCTATGAGGAATTTTCGTAAAAACTTGAAATATGCTGAAGAAGAAGGTGGTTTTATTTTTATTGATATACTGCCTGGTGAGTTAATTAATAAACACCATTAAACTGCTGTCAAAAATATTTTTCCTTCGAAACATTTGCAGATGGACGTAGTGCTATTCTTGCCATTCCGATTTCTTTTGATAAACGTGACGTTAAAGAAGGCGAGATAATACATTTCAAGTCTCTGCCCTTCTGCCCAAACTTCCGGACCTGTAAAAGATGCTCTGAAGCCAAAATAGAAATGGAAGACACGGGAGAAACGATTCCCTGTGTTTGGTGTCCGGAAATAAAGAGGTGTTCCAGCAAGAAGGACTACTTTCAACAATATTGGCTGAGCAAAAAATGCGAGCATCAGGAAATTTCAGATCCACTCCGCTGTCCAAAAGGTTTAATTGAATTAATTTATTGTTATACATACAAGTTGTTAAAAAATCACTTGGCAAACATTTGATTTAATGTTTCGCGAGGTTGTGGCGAAAGCAACTAAATTAATCATTATATTTTCAGGTTCTGCTGACGAAGAGGGTGAAACATCCACGTCGGTTAAAATACTGACTTTATTCATTTACTCTCTGTTCATAAGCTTTTTGCTTTACAAACTTATGTCAAGGAGAGGATTGAGGCGGCGTGTCCGTTAATTAGAATTAAAGCAGATATCGTGCACCCTGCTTGACACTACACTACAACATTTTTTTCGCAATCTATTGGTATAATATGAGTACATAATATTATGGTACCTAATTTCAGCAGGAATTTGATCATAATTTTACAAAATAGGTTCCTGTATTCCTGAGTGACTATTAACTTAGTGAATAAAAGCGTCAGCTCATAAAGTAAATTCAGTCTTTGATTTAAATTTATTAATCATTTTTTTGTAGAGTTTTTATGTTGCGGCAGTTTCTTACTTAGTGGCCCGTTTTGCCGCATCCAAAGCAGCGCGACCTGCTTCCTCCGTTTTTGGCTTGCTGGCTGTTTTGTTGTGTGCGCATAATTGCTTGTAGAGTGCAACTAAGAAGATGAATAAAAGCCGCTGCCACACACACTCTTGGGTGCCGGCCGCGTGTCAGCGAATGGATTGTATGCACTTGATTTATTTATTTGTGAGTTTTAACTGGCCAACAGATAAAATTAAAATTTTATTGAAAATGTACAGCACTGGACTATATTTATTTTCTTTGCAGATTGCAATTCCTCTCGTCGAGATCAATCCAGTAATTACGAATCTTTTTGTTTGAAATTTTATTGAAATAAAATAAGATTATTTCAAGTAGAGAAACCACTTAAAATCCATCCTAACTTATTTGTAGCCACCTTTCTTAAAAATGTAGATCAAGTTTCGCTTTCACTTCATCATTGATAGAGATTATTTAATGCACTGACAGAATGATTTTCTTAATATTTTGAGGTTTTGCTGCATAAATTGTTTTTAACGGCCTCTAAATTGATTTTTTTAAATTTTCTAATAAAAAAATTGAGGAACACAGTTTTGAATAAAACCTGTTTGTTTTGGAACTAAATTATAGGAGATTCCCGACATTTTAAAGGGAAAAATCTCAAAAATTTCTGATACTAATCTCTATCAAAACCTTCTTGAAATAAATTGGCAGGAATGATTGGAATCACAATCTCACCCAAAGAAATTTATCCACAAATCTGCAATTCCAGCAATCTAACTTTGAAGTATTTCTCAAGCCAACCGAACCATTCCATCCATCATTTCCTACTTGGACGCCGAGAAAGACGCAATGGCAGTCTTCATTCATTACAAGTTTTTTATGTATATCGGCATTTCTATGAATGTGACTTTCCCTATTTTGAACTCGAAATCTGTAAAAAGCATTGAACGTGAGTAATTAATAATTCTTTTCTTTAAATATGAGACGCAATTTTTCCAATTATTAGCTCACAGTCACAATAAAATTATTTAATAATAAGCTGCCGCAATTATTTTATGTTAACATGACCAGTTAAGGGCGGCTCAAAGGCTACGTGGTACAGTATCGCACATGACTCGGAAAAATCTAGGGAGGCCACGTATATTATGAATGAGAAACTGATGGAACGTTACTGGCTTAAAATAGGCGAAGGAAAAAATGAACTCAAACCAACTTACACGTATCACAGTGAAAAAGAGGATACGGTAGTATAAATCTTTGTTGTGAAAACTGCTTCACGAATTATTTTATGATTTTTTTGCAGTTACTTGTCAGTTTGACCTTCCCTGTTACCATATCTGGTCACATAATCACGAATGTAAGTCTGAGCACTAAAGGTACCATCAACAGCTTTCAATGGGCCGTGTCACCCTTGCGAGTCAACTGTAATGGAAAACCAAGCACAATCAAATATGTTAACGTCGATGGTTTGTTAAATTATAGTTCAAGAATGGGAAAAATGATCATAATTTTATTTTCTATTTGTCTCAAGGAGGTTACTTGATAGTCGAGTGGGAAATTGAGCCATTTTTCGATCACGAAGATCACCAGAACGAGGTGCTCAAAATGCAAGTCCAAGTGTTACCCAACGGCTATGTCATGTTTGTCTACAAGAAAATTCCATTTGGTTCAATTAAGAATTTTAAAAGTTACTTTGACAGTCATATTACTGATTCTTTCGGCTTTTTTCTCAGAGAAAAGCTGCCCGGTGAGTTCATGTTTGTTAAACTGCTGTTAAATATATTTGAGCTTTGCTTGATTAAAAAAATTGCAGATTGGCGAGATTTTTATCTCGAAATTTTGATCCTCATTGATGACATCGAGGTCAAAGACGGTGCGATAATAGTTTTTAGAGCGCTTCCCTTCTGCCCAAACTTCAGAACTTGTGAAAGCTGCTCTGAAGCCAAAATAGAAATGGAAGACACGGGAGAAATGATTCCCTGTGTTTGGTGTCCGGAAATAAAGAGGTGTTCCAGCAAGAGGGACTACCTTCTCAAATATTGGCAGATTTACGATTGCGAGAATCAAGAAATTTCAGATCCACGCCGCTGTCCAGGAGAGGAAGGTATGAGAAAATGTTCTTTAAATGGTTTAATTAAATTAATTTATTGTCATACAAATTGTTAAAAAAACACGGGGCAAATATAATTGTTTTTCTTTTGATGTCGTGACACTCTTCGGCCTGATCTGCCCCAAGAACAACCGTGCCGAAGTGTGTGACGTCGCACGAGGTTGTTTAAAAAATTACTAAATTATCCTTTATATTTTTAGGTCCCATTGAAAAATTCTTCAAAGAACTCACACGGTATCAAATATTATTTTATTTGATTTGTGCTTTTGACTATTTGGTCCTATTTTTGTTCTCCTTTGAATACTTCCTTCAAAATTATCTTCATATATAGAAGAAGAAATGTGCACTCTGCTTACTCTGCGTTAGGTTTACATGAGGAATTTTCGGATCTCAATATTTTTTGCAATCAATTGGCATATTATTCCACCTGATCTCAGGGGGAAAACTAAGAATTCATAGTTACGCATATATAGATGTTGCCAATTTTGATCATGTTTTATAAATTTGACTTGCGTCCACCTTAGAAAAAATGAATAAAAACGAATGCTCATTAAAATATCTTTCATTCATGCATGCATAGTTGATTCCAAATTATGATCATCTTCACATCGACTTGTTTACACCTGAGAAATTAGTGAATAAAAAAGCATCTGCTTAAACAGTTAATTGAGTCTTTGATTGAAATTTAAAATAATTTTTGCATTCAGAAAAAATGTTAATTAATAACAACAAATTTATGTGTGCATAAATTGAGCAATTTCGAGCAATTTAACCACACTTAAAACCATATTAAAGTCGGCTTCAAGTCAGTAAAAAATGCACAGCTATTGAAAATTATTTTAAATATTTTAATGACCTATTATGAATATTATATTTGAAAAATTTTCTAGCAGAAATAAACATTGAATTCAAGTTTGATAGACGGGTTTGTTAACCTTTTTCTAAAAAATCAAGAAAAGGATAATCCTGTTATCTTTTATGCGCGCATACCTATTCATTAGAAATGTTAGTCATTTTCCTCAAAACGAAGAAAACTGTCTTTATTGCATTTGGCTTCCTCAGTAAATTTTTCCAATTATCTAAATACGATAGATTCCTGAAATGATTTGGAATTGCGTTTTGCACATGCTCCTACGAAAGTTTCCTGTATATTGAGGCAAAAGGTCGCAAGCAATCTGAACAATTCGACCATATTTCCCATTTAGACGCCGAGGAAGACGCAAAAGCGAGAAAAATGTGGAGCTCCCTCCGAAACAAGCCATTTCTTTTGATTGGCATCGCCCTGATTTTGGCCACCATGATTTTAGAAACGAAGAGTGAGTAATTTAATATATTTATAGGGCCTTTTTAATTAGTATTTTAACCATCTGTGAGGAAAATAAGGAATATTGCTTTATTAAATAATTTTAGTTAATAATTAAATAATTCATATTTTTAATTATAGACCCATTGAAGCTGCATTTTTTTGTATTCAAATCGATTCCTGAGGGTCAAAATTGGTGGGGTAATCAATAATTCCGACCGAAAAACTGTTAATGATGTGCGAGCAGAGGCGCAAAGCAAACCGCACGTTGCTTTGGCACGCAAAACGTTTGAATCTTTTGATCACTACTGCGCATGCGTTGCCACTCTGACGTCACAGCCATGCTTCCTGCTTGGCATTGGCAGCTGAGAGAGCTGTGACGTCAGAGGGGTTACGCTTGCGCAGTAGCAACCAAAAGGGTCATGCGTTTTTCGCGCCAAAGCAGCGTGTGTGTTTGCTTCGCGCCTCTGCTCGCATGTCAAACAATTTATTTAACCCCACCTTTTTCTACCCTAATATAGAATCGATTTGAACAAAAAAATGTGTTTTTTTAGCTTACGACTTAATCATAACCGTTAAATGCCAAAAACACCTACTTCACATAAAAAAGAATGCTGATGATAGAAGTGAATTAATGCAGGACGAATATTTGTTGGATAATCACAAAGCTGACCTTAGGTTGGTCTATATTATGGACAAAGAGAATAAATATACACGCAACCTGATCAACCTTTTCTACTCAGGGAAACCGGTAAAAATTTTAATTAATCACCAATTAAAATCAATTAAGTTAACATTCTTTGTATTTTTAAGGTGGAAGCAATTCTAATATTCAAGAAAATTAATATTAGTGAAGAAGGTGGAAACAAATCGGTTGACAGTCGTCGCGACAGGTTCATAGGCCCCCTGATGGCCGATGCTCCTAGAATAAATAAATCCGAAGTTGAAGGGCAAAGCAATGATAGCGACCATCAAGCGATACCGGACCTGCATCAGCGTGAGGAGCTCTACAACACATCTGGTGTAAAAACGTTTTAATAAAGTTATTTTTAAATTCATGAATTTAGAGAGTCCTTTGTTTTCATAGAGTCGCCCGGAATAGCTCTTGGTCGGGTTACGAGTCAAATTCTTTTTTATTTTTCTCATTCGAAGGCCAACTTTGTTGCTATTTTCAGTTTTTATATTCTTGAAAAAATTCATCAAAGTTAATTTTGAGGTCGTGAAAGATTTACTAACACTGTAATTCAATTTTAACAATTTCCCTGAAGAATCCTTAAATTGAAAAAATGTAATAAAGACGTTTGTTCACCTTTTTATAAAAAATTCTGGAAAATGACACTCTTATATTCTACTTTGTGCGCATACCTCAAACAATATACATATTAGACATTATTCAAATATGTATAATCTTGAAAAGAATGCTAAATATTTTCCTCAAAGCGAACTTGTACCAGTATTTATTGCATTAGATCATGCAGAAAAGGAACCTCTAGAAAATTCCTCACGAAATTTGTCCAAATATTCTAAAGCGTAACATTCCTGAAACGATTTGGAAGGATTATTGGAATTGCGTTTTACACACGCTCCCACGAAAATTTCCTATATATTGACGTAAGGTCGCAAGCGATCTAAACAATTCGATCACATTTCCCATTTGGACGCCGAGGAAGACGCAACGCAACGCAAAAGCGAGAAAAATGTGGGGCTCTTTCCGAAAGAAGTCAGTTCTTTTGACTAGCATCGGCGTCCTGATTTTGGCCGCCACGATTTGGAAACTGAAAAGTGAGTGACTCAATGTATTTAGAAGGCCTTTTTAATCATTAGGAAATAGATTAATCTACTGACAGTATTATTTCGTAACAGATATTCATGTTTTTAGTTATAAGCAACATTTCTTGTATCCTAATCATTAAATGAAAATGTGGTGTCAGTAAAGCTAAAACCTCATGATTTTTGTTTTAGCTCATCACTTCACCAAAGAGGACGAATGCCCAGAGGGACTACCTCTCATTCAAAAGAATGCAGTGCAAGAACGAAATGAATTTATGCAGGTTGAATATTTTATGGAAGATCGTATAGCTGACCTTTGGTGGGTCGATATGGACAAAGAAAATAATCCTGCATGCACCCTGATTGACCTTTTCAACTCAGGAAAAAGGGTAAAAATTTGAAATTAATCACACCATGCGCAAACTAATATTTCTCGTATTTTTAAGGACACTATTACCCTGAAATATGGTTTTCGTTTCTTTGATAAATATATCACGAACTTGAGTATAAGTCAAGAAGGAGGAATCAAATCGGTTGACTGTCGTCACGACTGGTTCATAGCCCCCCTTTTGGTGGATCCTTCTAGAATAAAGAAGACCAAAGTTAAATACGTCGAATTCAGTAAATATTACAGTACAATTTTTAAATCATTCTATTGTTAAAATTGTTTGTGTTTAGGCAATGCCCTCGTGGTCCAGTGGGAAATCGAATCTGATGAGTGGGATAGGGAGCTCAGCTTCCAATTAGTTTTGTACAGAAGCGTTCGCATCCAGTTTGCCTATAAGAGGATCCCTTTTGGTTCCTTGAAAATTTTTAGGCAAAAATATGACGGCATAAAGAATACCTTCGGAATTGGATACGAATACAAGCTGAAAGGTAAATTAATTGTGGGAAAATTATTTTAGAAAGATATAAATCAAATTATAATTCTGACAGAGGAAAAATTCTGGATCGGCTCTATCATGGACATTAAAGAATACGACGAATTACTGGAAGGCTCGGCGATCGAATTCAAGCAATTATTGCCCTCGTATGATACGTGCTGCAGCGCCGAAAATGTGGAGGAGCTTGAAAAAACAGGTATACAAACATTTCATGAATTTAGAGGATCCTTGCATGGGTTATTACAACATTTTCTTGCTTATTAATTTTGAATTTTTTCAGATCCTACAACAGAAGCGGAAGAAAATGTACAGTTTCCAGCCTATTTTTGGCATGCGATTGTAGTTTTCGTGATTCTGCTTATTATCTTGCTCATCCTGTCGCTCTATTTTTTGTTCAAGTTTTGTATGAGAGTCCCACCCCATCACACCGATAGATATAATTTATTCAAGCAATTGTAAATGTAAAAATTGAGCGGAAATTTTCATTTTCTTAATTTTAATTTAAACTAAATTATCTGATAACATATTACTACTCAAAAAATTGTAATGTATCTAAATAATACTTTGTAATATTTGACTCTTCAAATAAAAACATATATCATCTGCTATTGCAATGAAATAATATTATAAAAATGTTTTTCATTGATTTTAATTACGCACCAATTTTATCCGTTGGATATGGAACTAAAAAGAATGATAACAAGAAAAGCAAACCAATATTTTAGAAATTGAAATTTAATTTTGATAAAATAGGAATTTTAGACCAGCGGCTTAAGATCGCGTGGTTTTTTCTTTAATTACTAGAGGGTGAAACAATGAAAGAGGTTGGCTTGTGTACTTAACAAACTACATTTTATTGTTAACTGGAACTTATAAAAAATTATATTGTGTGTAATTAAAATGAACAGTTTCCCTCAAAATTTTTGACTTTTTAGCGAACACTATTGAATTAATTAAAATACAAATAGGAACGGAGTAAACGATTGAATTTGACTTTTCTTCGGAATTAATTACTTGACAAAAGAAAAGAATTTAAATAATAAGCTCACAATCAGTGAAAAATTGTCTCACCACTCACTCTGCCAAACTAGTGGAGTCTGCGGACGTCACCCACACTTGCCGGTTGTTAACACGTGGAAAAAACTCTCAAGTAATTCTAGGGATTTTTTGTCCACGGTTATATAGTGACACGCTGGTGCTCCGCCCGCGATGGAAAACGTGGCTGACGGGTATATGTGAGAGTGAGCAATAGTTTCACAACACTTTATACATTGAGTAAATCAAACATGCTTACGAAATGAAATGCAGATGGTCGAGGATTAAGTGTTTGGGCTTTTCTTTTGTTACCCAAAACGATTTTAAGCAATGACAAATTTTCTAACAACAAGAGCGTTAAGCAATTTCGAATGCAATCCTGTATTGGTAGAGTAAGGGATTGACACAAAAATGCCTGTTTCAAGGCTGATTATCCGCATTTTTCATTTGGACGCCGAGATAGACGAAATAGAGCGAGAGAAATGCGAGACTTCCGCAGAAACCAACCATCTAATTTAACTGGGGCCGACTTAATTTATAAATCAGTGAGTTTTTCAATTTAACTAAGAAGAAATTGATTTAAATTCTCGGTCTGCTTCTTTTTCCATAGACTTTTTGTATAGATTTCCTTTTTTCTATAATCAAAAACATTTAAATTCATTAAAATTATATCATTCCCTTGCGTACAGTAGACACTGCACCCGCAATAAATGAAGAAAGTGAAGACGTGTCCAGGCCAGCCCATAATTGGTACACGATTTTTATCTTAGCGATTTCTTTCTTAATCGCATTCGTCATGATCGCCTGTTCTTTCCGGAAGCTTATTATGAAAATTCCTGTCGTATTACAAGAAAATGACGAAGCTATTGAAATAGTTGTCGGGGAACATATCCATTAAAATACAAATCTATATATACTAACATAATTTATGCTATTTATTTTTACACGCGTGCTGGAAACTGTCCATCATGCTAATTATTAGTCAATAATAATAATTAAAATGGCATTGTATTAAAATCAAGAAAATAACGCATTTATTAACTTTAAAAGATTTGTGAAGGAAAAGAAAAGAAAATATTTGTGCTTCAATGACTTTAATTGAAATTTTCACGGCAGTCAAGGTAAATGTAATAGAAACACAGACAAATATGTGCAGATATAAATTACTTTAAATATTTATTTGATATATTTCTAGCCCTAAAAATTTGGCTTGTATATATTTACAATAATTTCCTATTTCTATTCAATTGAACTGACCAAAAATCCAGCTTCTATTTACACCTGGGTGACAATAAGTGGGGTGCTTTCATCGACGTCATCGTCCTCTTCTATCTGGTAATTTTCCTGAGTTTTGGCTGCATTACTGTCATCATCCGACTGATTTGGCTGACTCGTAAGATCCAGCAGTGTGACGCATTCATCAGGAGATGTAACTTCCGGCGGTTTTTTACAGCAAAATAATGCTCCGAAAAATTTGGATCGTAATAAATCGACGATGCAGATTATTATGCATATAATAACCGCTATTACGATGACCCCAGCAGTCATAATAGCCGCTATTACGATGACCCATGCAGTCAGGTAATAATAGACTGTAGAACCTCCTGAAATTAAAAAAAGGGTTTTAATGGCTATAATAGAAATATGTAATTTTTTAAACAATTAAACTATCATTTTTCTGTTATTTGGCTATCATGCGTAAAAGCGAAAGACGAGATTAAGTTTTAAAACATGTTTTACGACAGTTTAATGAAGCAGCGCTAATTCCGTAAATATTTTAAATCAGTGTAACTCGATTTCGATTCCTTCTCCTTGCGATCTACGAATTGTAAGGATTTTTCCTCTGGCGGAAAAATATTTTTTTATCACCCTGACAGTGCTCGCCGCTCGATTGCCTATTAATTTTACAGGAAATCGAAAAATTTTAAAGCCTCCCTAATTTTAAACAAAAATACCGAATCGTTCCACGGCAAAAAAATATTTTCTCCATTAAATAATCAATCAGCGAGTTTTATAACCAAGACCATTGACAAAAAATGAATTATTTGAAACCTTCGAGGGTGAGGTAGCAGTAAGCCGGATGATCGAAGTGAACATCATTGCATTCGTTCTCCCTCCAGACGTGACGCAAACCGTCACTCGCAGTGGAACACTTCTGAATTGCTGGGCACCACGAGCATGGGGCAGTTAACTCGTTGATGATTGTGAATTGAGTTTCGGTGCAGTCATAGCAGTTTTTTTGCCCCATGCACCAGTGGGCAGGGAAAAATTTGATTACAATCCCACTCTTGATTTCGTAAGGATAGTCATATCCATATTCTTTGAAATCAAAGGGAAACCCAAGCTCGTAATTTTCCTTGTAGGGGGGAATTTTAAATAATTCTTGATGACGATACATGACTCCAAATTTATCTTCGATGCAGGCACAAGTTAACCGCAAATCTATAAAGTAGTAGGGCACTCTCCTGTAAACGAAATCGATTTCTCCTCGGTCACCAAGTCTGACTTGAAAGCTGAACTCGTGTTCTTTGAAAATTTCGTGGTTGAATCGAAAGTTGTTCCACTGGACGTAAAGGTTTTTATCTGAAAATATTTTGTTTTTAGTTGTAAAATATTATGGGAATACAGAGTTTTGAATTTTAGAGGGTTTTCGCTGCAATATAAACGGTTTTAAAGGTTTTTTATGGCACTTTTTTAGTTTATCACGAATTTTTGATATTTCAGTAAAAAGATTATTAACTTAAGGGCGCTGTCTTAATTGCAGGAAAATTTTTTCTTTGATTGTTTTTAAATTTATTCCATATTGCAAAATTGATGACGATCTATATGCAGAAAGTACATTTTATTCTACGGGAAATGTAATACGAAACAAATAATTTTGATCCAAAATGAGTATACAAAAAAATGCTGCCACCTGTTTAAATTAGTTTCAGATTGATCTCGAATAATTCGCATACTTTTGTTTCAGATTTATTTATCAATTTCAAGTTAGAGATAAATCTGTAACGTGGCAGAAACCCTGCAATTTAAAATGAATTTTTACTCTCACCTTTTAAGAGGTATGAAACATTGCAGCGGGTCATTCCGAATTTGGCGTTTATGGGAGCGATGGTCCAGTTAGCAGAAGGATCAGCTGATATAATTGTCCCTTCTTTCGTTACTGCTACGCGGGTGACAATGAGGTCAAAAAGTTGAAATCCAAAAGGCAGATCAATCAACGCCTAAAATTCAAATTTTTAATAAAAATTTCGAATAATTTTCACAAATTATTACATACCTTTCCATTAACGAATTGTTCGTCGCTCAGCTTAGTCGCATGTTCTTCACTCCCCATATTTTTCCATAGAAAATCGGAACCGTCGTCTGGATAGTAGGAAAACCGGATTCTCATTGAGTTGTAATCGTCATATGCCTGGAAGGAGACCTCTGGTTTCTTCTCGATTACAGAAGGGAAATCAAAATCTAATTAAAATAAGACCACAAATGAATAACTTAATTTTAGAAGTGAATTTTAGTTGTTAAGAAGATAGAAATTAAATGAATGTGAAGAATTGATTGTGGCACTTTTCTTGCAACAAGAAAATTTGCTTTTTGTTGTTGTAAAATGCGGAATTTTTCCGCTGAAAAGACGATTGGAATATATTGATTTCTTTGCCATACAATTAAAATAATTCCCTCTAATTTATATTTATAATTAGACAATGCTTATGGTGCTACAGGCCACGTTGGAATCCAGGTCGTTATAATATTATAATTATCAGATTTTTATCTGTGCTAAATAAAATTTTTACCATCATCTGTCTCCGTTGACGCATTTCCGGAAAGGAGGAAAGCGGTGGCAGCTATTAAAATAAAAAGAAGTAGGCAGACAAATTTCACTTTCCTCATTCTTTTAGCTTTCGATCTCTTCGGCGTCCAGTCGTAAAATGAGGGTTCAGTAGCCACCTTTCTCCCCACTACCACCTATGTTCAACTCGCCGTGGGGAGGGGATAATTGTAAGCTAGGCCGTCACGGCCAGCGGTCGTCTCCTTCGAACAGAGGGGCCGAGTTGAACATAGGTGATAGGGGAGGGGGAAGGTGGCTGCTGCAAGGGTTTTTTTTGCCAGAGAACTCTATTCGAATAGAAGTTTTCCTCCCTTTGGAGCAAACCCCTCAGAAAATTCCATTAATTTTTTTCTGAGGTCACTGCCTTTTGCGGGAATTCGAAACGTGCTGGCGCGAAAAACTTGAATTATACTTCACCATGACATTTGACGAAATAACGAGATCAGCGTTTATTTAAATAAATTAGAACACCTGCGTAGGCTTCTCAGGTTATTGTAATTAATAGATAGAAGATAAAAAGTGAGAATGATGCTGTGCCGCTTCACAATGGTGATGCACAGGTTGCATAACATAAAACTAGATAATTTAACTGATCATATTTATTAATTATGCCTTTTTTATGTGATAACATTGTTACTTATTATTTTTAGCCCAACAGAAGATTGATGATAGAATAAATCTTGGTTTCAAAATAAAAATCTACGTACTTCAAATAGAGTTTAATTGAAATTTTCACGGAAGTCAAGGTAAATTTAACAGAAACAAACATAAATTATCTTAAATATTTTACTTGAATCTTTTTGCTGGCCCTGCAAAAAGGGCTCATACATTTACAGTAATTTCCTGCTTTCCCAGCCCAGCAGGCCAACTTCAATTTACACTCCGGTCTCTTCATTTTGGGAGGTGTTAATGTCGCCGTCTTGCTGGCCATAGTTCTGGTCTCTCGCTTGATGATTGCTATGCAGATGATTTGGCCGATTCCTGGATTTGATGCGTTCTCGAAGCCATTCCGACGGTATTGTATAACATACTTTGACCATTTTTTCTCTGAACAATATACAGTTGAGGATTACAACAGTCAGATGCACGTAGAATGCTATTGAACTGATGGATCTATAAATTCCTGAAATTACATAAAAAGTTTTTAATGGTTATTTTCTTGAAGCAATAATTAATTTAAAGGGTTTAAAAAACAAAATTTTCGTAAGTTCCCATCGATTTCTGCAGGTCAAAGTAGGTTTGGTAAAAAATTTCCAAACGAAAATCTTAGATTGACGTGAGAGCATGGCGCAGAAAGATTAATTTTCCTTGCCCTACAATTAAAATATTTCCCTCTAAAACTATCCAATGCTTATGGTGCTAAAGGCTACATTGGAATCCGGGTCAATGTATAATTATCAAATTTCTATTTGTGCTAAATAAAAATTCTTACCGTCATCTGTCACCGTGGACGCAATTCCGGAAAGGAAGAAACTGGTGGCAGTTAATAAAATAATTAGACGTCGGCAGTAAACTTTCGCTTTCCCCATTATTTTTAGCTTTCGACCTCTTTGGAGTGCAGACGTAAAATGAGGGGTTCGTTAGCAGACAACTCTATTCTTCCCTTTGACAGAAACTACCCCTCAGCAAATTCCATTAATCTTTCCTCTGCGGGAATTCGAAACGTGCGAAAAACTTCAACACAGATCTATCTTCACTTCTCTGCGCGCCTCCCATTCAATACAAAAGTGTTGAAGTATAATAATTAATTCATGCATTATTTTACTAATTGTGGAAATCTTAAAAAAGTAGCCGGTCATTTTTTATTCAGCTTTGCTGCAATTTTTTCGCCTGGAACGCGTGCAATTTTGTGATGTGTGTATTTATGTCTGTGGATAGATTAGAATATTTGCTATAGTAAAAGTTACGTAATGCTCAAAAATCTTTATTAAATATAAAAATCTATTATTTATTTTATGCCCGACCCGTTCATTCCTTTTGATTTCGGGTGTATTTTGCCCTTGGGCGACAAATTGAGTTATTTTTTTATATTTCTAATTAAATAATACAATCGGAACGTCATTTAGATCCTAAAAGGCGTAGTAAATTATCTAATTATTTGTTTAAAAACAATGTATTTTTAACTAGCTAAAGAAACTTATGTCTATCGTGATTTTTTTCCTCGGCACATCCTGGTGAGCACAACGCCCACGGGATGTGCTGAGCAGAGGTTCAACAAATAAAATTAAAAAACATTATCAACGAAATTATATGATGAGATCAACGTTCATTTAAGGAAATTGGTACCTGCACAGGCTTCTCAGAATACATATATGTGAACACAATTAACGAAATGAAATTTGATGCTGCCCTGCTTGGCATTGGTGCTGAACAGGTTGCATAGCAAGAAGGTAGAGAATTAGGTACTGATATATTTACTTGTGATAAGAATAATAATTATTATTAGATTGGCATTGTATTAAAATTATGCATTTCATAAATTGAAGAGTGCAGGCTTTAAAAGATTTGTGCCTAGAAAAGAAATCATAATATTTGTACTTCAACGAGTTTAATTGAAATTTTCACGGCAGTCAAGGTAAATGGAATAGAAACACAGACAAATATGTGCAGATATAAATTACTTTAAATATTTATTTGATATAAAATGCTTGCCCTAAAAAATTGGCTTGTATATTTACAATAATTTCCTATTTCTATTCAAGTGAACTGACCAAAAGGCCAACTTCTATATTTCATACGTCGTGTCTTGGTATACGCTGGATTTTGCCATCAACCTCGTATGCATGTCATCGGGTTCCGGCTTGCTTGTGAAACTCGTCAGTTCAATGGGCGCCGTTTGTTGAACGTATGAATATTCACGCGTTTTTTTACAACAAAATACAGCTCCGCCAAATTTGTATAATAAAAATATGACGATGATGATGATTATCACTATTGCGATGGGCAACACGTAATGATAAAAATTATAATAATAATCGAACCCGGAATCTCCTGAAATCAGAAAAGGATAACTTGAAGCTATTAATTTTTTCATAGGTCCAAACACCAGCAAATAAATAAATAAAATGTTTTTATCGGAAATAAAATAGAAAATATGCCACTATTTGCAATTTAACTATCATTCCTGTTATTTGGCTCTCATGCGTAAAAGCAAAAGACGCGATCAAGTCGTAAAATATGTTTCACGACAGTTTAATCAAGCATTGCTAGTTCTGTAAATATTTTAACTTTATTTTGATTGCTCTCCTTGCGACCTTTGCAACATTGTACGATGTTTGAGGAATTTATTCCACTTGCAAAAAAAGTATCACCCTGACAGGGCTCGCCGCTCGATTGCCATAAAATTTTACAGGATATCCAATTGACATTATTTGAATTTTAAAGCTTTCCTAATTTTAAACAAATTCCGAATCGTTCCATGGAAAAAAATGCAAAATTAAAAATATTTTGCAAAAATTAAATAATCAATCAACGAGTTTTAAAACCAAAAAATTAATATCATGAAACCTGCGACGTCGTAGATGCAGAAATTCGTAGCATTCACATCGCATTTGTCCTCGATCCAGAAGTTCTGCAAACTGTCCCTCGTGCTGAAACACTTGTCGATTGCTGGGCACCACGAGCAAGGGGCAGTTTCATTCAGGGTGGGATGGAATCCAGTTTTGGTGCAGTCCTCGCAGTTTTTTCGAAACATGCACCAGTCAGCCGTGAAGAGTCTTAATACAGACCCACTCTGGACTCTGTATTCGTCGAAATCCAAATATAATCCAAGCTCGTAAGTTTCGTTGTAGGGGGCCACTTTGAGCTCTTCTTGGTAAGAATACATCACTCCGAATTTGTCTTCGAGGCAGTTGTCACAAAATTGCCGCATAGCTTTCAAGTTGTAGGGCACTTCCTGGTAACGGATTTTAATATCTCCGTCTTTGCCCAGTTTCACTTTAAATCTGAACTGGTGTTCTTCGAAATTTTCGTGTTTGAACTGAAATTCGATCCACTGGACGTGAAGGGTTTTGTCTGAAATATATATATATTTTTTTAGTTTTAGCCCATAATAAAATTTTATTGGCATAAAAAGTTGTGAATTTTAGAGGGTTTCGTTGCATTATAGACTCAACTGATTCGCAACATTTTGTTTCAAATTTATTTATCAGATTCAAGTGAAGTTAAAATTGAAACGTAAGAGATAATTTTTTACCCTGAGTCAAATTTATTTTACCTTTAATTTGGTAATAAATGGAGCTGCGGCTCATTCCGGATTTGGCGTTTATAGGAGCGATGGTCCAATTAACGGAAGGATCAGCTGATTGAATTGTCCCCTCTTTCGTCACTGCTACGCGGGTGACATTGAGGTCAAAGAGTTGAAATCCATAAGGCAGGTCAATCAACGCCTAAAATTCAAGTTTTTAATAAATATTTTGAATAATTTTTACAAATTTTCACTTACTATTCCCTCGAGGAATTGGTCTTCACTAAGCATGGTCTCCTTTACTTCAGTCGTCGTTTTGTTCGATGATACACCGAGAACGGTGACATTATTGTTGGTATTTTTTATTGTCATTGATAAGTTTTTGTCGGTTTCCTGGAAGGAGTCGTCGCCATTTTTCTTGACCACTGTAGACAAATGAATAAAGATTAATTTAATTTAAGAAATTAATTTTAGTTGTTAAGAAGAAATAAAAGGAATATCAAGAAGAATTTCTAAAACACGCAAGATCGGCTGAGAATTTGGAGCAGAATATTCAATATATTTTCTATATAAGAATTTTCTTGTCATTCCACACAGGAATGTGGCCGCAGGTAATTTTAGAATGCAGGCCAAAAATGCAATACACTCAAGGCAAGATAAATTCCATCTGGTCGAGGTAAAATTGCGCATTGCTCCACATAACACAAATTTCTCTGTCGAATAATATAATATAAATTGAAACTGCGCGTGTCGTAATTGTTGGCCTATTTCAATTTCATTGAGCAGTAATATTTATCAGTTGCCTGGAAGGAAACCCCTGATTGCTTCTTACTTTAGAGAAATCAATATCAATTTAAAAGATTGCTATCAAAATTAATTTAACTTAAGATATGAAAGACACAATCTTAATATTTCCTAAACACTGCTCAAGATATGCTGAGAATTTTGAATATATTTTTCCAAATATTTATTGGTCTTGACATTTCACACAGGAATGTTGCCGCCATTCCTGCCCCCTCTCCCTTTGCAATCATTTAAAGAAATAAAATGAATACCAAGAATTTCTCAAACACTCAGCAGAATATTCAACATATTTTTTCATATGAGAATTTTCTGGTCATTCCACGCAGGAATGTGGCCGCTGTTGGCTATTTTACATTGCAGGCCAAAAATGCCAAAAATAAATTATTTATCTTGCTCTGGAATGTATTGCTCAACATAACCCACTGTCGAATTGATTGTTGCACGTTTCTTGCAACAAGAGAATTCGCGTTTTGTTGTTGTAAAATGCGGAATTTTTCCGCTGCAAAGACGATTGGAATATTGATTACTTTGCCATACAATTAAAATAATTCCCTCTAAAATATATTTAAAATTAGACAATGCTTATGTTGCTACAGGCCACGTTTGAATCCAGATCATTACAAAATATAATTATCTGATTTTTATCTGTGCTAAATAAAAATGCTTACCATCATCTGTCTCCTTTGACGCAACTCCGGAAAGGAGGAAAGCGGCGGCAGGTATTAAAATATAAAGAAGTAGGCAGACAAATCGCGCTTTCCCCATTATTCTCTTACAATTTGCTTTCGGTCTCTTCGGCGTCCAGTCGTAAAATGAGGTTTGATTGCCAGAGAACTCTATTCTAATAGAATTTCCCTCCCTTTCACACAACCCCCTCACGTCTTTTGTCTCACGATCAGTTCGCACCGCTCTCGGTTGGTTGCTTTCTCCCACTCGCACGACAAGATAAACTCCCTTCGTGTATCATTTTTTCATAAATCGGTGCATCTTCTAAATTTTTCTTCACCCCTCAGAAAATTCCAATCATCTTTCCTCTGCGGGAATTCGAAAAGTGCGAAACATTTAAATTATTTTTCTCGTCTTTTCCTCTGAGCCTTTTTCATTATTATAAAAGAAGTTTTTATGTTCATGATTTTGTTGGCTGAGTGAAAAATGCACAGTAGCTGGATTGACAAAATGAGTCTGAAATCACAGCGGAAGTGCCTTAAAACTGGTGAATTCACCAGTTGAGTAAGCCTTTAGATGGCGCCAGTGGTTTCTTTCGTTTTTAATGCACTTCCGTTGCAATATCAGACTCCATCCTGCTATTGTGCATTCTTCACTTAATATATTTTTCTTTTGGCGACGTGCTGAAAACCAAAATCTTTTGAACCAATCACCATATAGAGTCGTGAAAAAATATTTTATGAAATAAAAATATGTTTCCCAACATTTCTACAGCGAATAGCTGGACTGATTTATGTTTTAGGAACATCTAAAGAAATAATTCTAGAAGCAAAAGAACAAAGCAGCAGAATTTAGTCTGAAATCGCGGCGGAATCGTCTTAAAATCGAAAGACGTCACGTGACTTCGAACATCGAGGGCTTGTATACCAAATTGGTGTACACAATTTTTTATACGAATTTAAAATTCATTAAACAGTTTTATTTGACACCATGATAAAGTGAAATGAAATAGGAATATTGAAGTTAGGAAATTAAATAAATTTGATACCCTCATAGGCAGAGTAACAGGAATAATTGATTCCTGAGATGGCTTAATTGTTGTTAATTTGTCCTAATTCAATATGATCCTCAAAATCATTGTTTTTCAAGATATAGTAAAATTATATTATATATTGTAGTTGGAAAAGGCTTAACTTTTATTAAAGAAAACTCGAAAGAAAAATTGAAAACATTAGAGTGGAAAAATTTTGATTTTTTGTATGTTTTCTTGTGATAACTTTTGGACGCGAAACATATTTTGCGATTTTGCGCGGTAAACCACAACGCCACATTCAACACCTAAACTGCGATTTTTTGCGGTTTTGGTTCGTGGTTTTTGAGCACCACACCGAAAACCGCGTAGGGGTCCCCTAACGTTGCATGTGTTTCACCAACTCGTCATCAAAACAAATTCCCTTCAGGGACAATTATTAGATTTTTTTTACAAAATTAAATAGCATACAAAAATTTCTGTGACAATTCATGCTTTTTATTCAACTATAAACATGCTTGACAGAAAAATTATTAGTCAACAGCGCAAGGAAAAAATCACGAAACTGTCAATCAATTTTTAATAAAGAAAATTCTGATAGCCTAATTTTCATAATTAATAAAATGATGCAAAAGATTTGATCTAAATAAAATCAATTACAAGGAAAAATATACTAAAACAGCAGAGAGTCATATTTTTTCATTCTTGAAATAATTTAGCAGGAATGATTAGAATTGTGATTTTCACACTCTTCGCAAAGAATTTCCTTGCGACATTTCAAACATGCATTTCGCAGGAGAGTAAAGGTCTCCAGCTCCAGGAATCAGAAGAATTCGATTATTTCCCATTTGGCCACCGAGGAAGACGCACAAGCGAGAAAAATGGGAGGCATCTTTCGAAATCAGCCAGTTATTTTAACTTGCATCACTCTAATTTTGACCTCCCTGATTTTAGGAACGAAAAGTGAGTGGTTTAATTGTATAGAAAAGAGGAATTAAATTATGTTAATTTCTTTTTTATTTAAGGTGAATTTTTTACGGCACTCAAGCCGGTCCCAAACAAGGATGTAGTGAGGGACAGAAATGACCTCGTGAGTGTCAAATTTGTGTGGAAAACTCGTAGAGGCGGCCATTTATGGGTCGACATGGACAAATACCGAGATGACATAGTCACCTTGACTGACGATGACTTCACCACGAGGCACGACGTAAAAAATATTAAAAATAATCACTCTTGAGTTTTAATTAAAAATCTTTTTTAGAAACATATTCAACTCTCATTTTATTTTAATTTTTTCGGACGCTTGGTCAAGGATTTGAGGATAACTAAACACAGGGGACTACGATCAGTTGGCTACTTTAACAAATGGTTCATAACTCCATTGCTTTTGGAACCTTCCGAAATGAAATATTGCAAAGTTAAATACATCGACACTGGTAAGTAAAAATTATGGTTAAAACAACTTTCGTTTTAGAGTTTTTTTTTGTCTAGGCCATTTGTTCTTGGTTCGGTGGGAAATCGAACCTATTGATGAGTGGGATGATAGCAAGCTGATCATAGAAGTATCCATGTTTTGTGACGGCCGTGTGGGGTTTAATTACAAGAAAATCCCTTTTGGTTTCTTGGAAATATTAAGCCACGAATTTGATGGTATTAAAAATAGCTTGGGCATTTCATACGCCTTCCAGCTGCCAGGTGAAAATGAAAATTTTTAAATTCAATATTTGATTGATTTTTCCGATTTTCCTGATAGATGGCATACTTTGGCTCGACTATGTTATGGATATCATGGAATACAACGATTTGAGAGAAGGCTTGTTGATTTTATTCAAGCCGTTGTCCTCGTGCTTGTTTTACAGTTCGTGTAGAGAGTGCACCACAATAGTTAAACCGTTGAAATGCTCGTGGTGCCAGTCCATCAAGGCCTGTTCCAGCAAAAAGGACATGCTCAAGGATGTGTGGCAGAGTAATAATTGCGACAGTGAAGAGGTTTCGGACGATGATCAGTGCCCTCTGTATTCAGAACCTCTCATAAATATAGGTGCTCAACACATCTTTATTAAAAGGGATGTTTCCTCTGACCGGGTTTTGGTTTTAAAACAAATACTAGATTTTTGGCCGAATTTTTTTATGTGCGTGAAAAACCGATACAGCAGAAATCGGTTGCCGAAGAAATATGGAGTACAATATGGCGACTCACCACGCCCCCCTTTGAGCGGCGAGCAGTGCATTCTTGCCTTCCGTGTCCACGCCGCCATATTGTATTCCCTCGGTTACGCCCCCCTCTTTGGCGGCCGATTTCTGCTGTTTCGGCGCCGAACATTTCTAGTGCCCAAAACTCTAGTATTTTTTTTAAAGTTGAAGGAAATGAGATACATTTTTAGCCACGAAAAGATGGCAGCACCGTGAAGCTAAAATTATTATAAATTTTCTTTTTTTAGAATCACCACCAGAGGTAAAAGTAGAAGTACCAGTGATAGAGCCACTGAAAGAAGAAGAGGAATCGGAATTTTTATTACACATGCCAGTGTCAATACTGGCTATTGCCTCACTCCTGATCTTCGGGGTTTTGTGCTATATTAAAAGATGCACGAGATTCTTCGTAAGGCTCTGTAGCAGAAGGAACCCTCTTCGCCCGGGACAGCGATTTGTCTGGAGATTTGACTACGTCGCACAAAACCCAAGAGAATGAAAGCCACGACGGTTAAATTGCAAATATAATTGTACACTTTTACTTTTTATAAGCTATGTGCTTAATTTACAATGAGAAGAATCGTAACTAAACCATTTTATTTCAAAGACTTTTAGGAAATAAATATATAACCCAACTTATCCCAATAAAACTGTTTTTCATTAAAATACAAATATAAATTTTTAAAAAGTGACATGCAAATAATAATCACAAATAACGTCAAACCCAAAAAAAAAATAATTGTTTCTAGGTGGATGTTCGTTTGTCATTTGGTTTCTACTTTTTCAGGTAGGCGAAGCTGACTAAAGACACTGGAATTCGATCAGATAATTTTTTTGGGGAGTGGCAAAGAAAAAATAAGCAAAAAAAGGTTGAATGCACTCTAATTAAACCGTAATAGAGTATGCAACCCGTTCGTTGCTTGTGTTGCGCAGGTTGCAGAACCAGTAGTATTAATTTTTGTTATTTTTCGCTGTTAAACTTAAATGCTTTAAATATGTTTTGTGTCTTTAACTGAAGAACTAAAGTTAGAACAAATTAAGGGCAAGTCATTTGCTTAAAATGAATGACGCATCCGCTCTTCTTGAGTTCTCGATTCAAAAAAATTTAGCGGGTTTATGTGTCAACCATAAACTCTTAAATTATTATACATAAACTGTTAATTTATTCAATCTAATCCCATCCCGGATATAACAACGGACTTTCCAGTTATGTTGAATCAATTATTGCGTAAATTGTACCCTAAAGAGAAACCCTAAACGCATAACTTCAGGATATATTAAGCGGCTGCAGCCAATAGATTTGATTTAATTTTGAATTTGATATTCGCATACTTCAATTCATCAGTCCAAAGTAAAAAATTACTCTTATATTGCCTTATTAAAAATATTTAAAACATTCTCTCTCTTGTGGCACGTGAAATACGTGAAATTGGTGTCTACAAAGCGCGCGTTGGGGCCGAAGAGTGTCACGACACTCTCTTGTGGATTAATTCTTGAAATAATTTGGCAGGAATGCTAGAAATTTTCCAGATAACTGCATCTCAACAAGGCTAGCAACCATCTGAAAAATTTATTCCTGTTCCATTTAGACGCCGAGGAAGACGTAAAATGGGAAACTTCTTCAGGAACCAGCCATTTATGCTGCTCATCATTGCCCTGATTTTGATTTCCCCGACTTTAGAAACGAGAGGTGAGTATTTAAGTTGTGTAGCAAGAAGGAATAATTATTATATCTTTACAAAAAAAAAAGGTTTAGGAACTGCCTTTTTTATCTTTGCTATTTTTTAAGGTTCCGGTGAGGAGCAAATTCTGGAGGTCAAAAATGAATTCATGCAGGTCAACTTTGTGTGGCACAAACATGCAGCTAACCATTGGTGGATCAAAATGAACGAACACCAAGATGAGGCAGTCACCATCACCAATTATCACTTCTTACAATCGATGAAGGAGGTAAAATATTATAGATCTATGCGAGCTGAAATTAATTGAATTTATAGGTGTCCGTTGACCTGTCCTTTGACTTTTATCTCTTTGGGCACAATATCAGGAAGGTAAGGCTCAGTAAACATGGCGGAATTCGATCATTTGGAAACCATACCGCCAGTGATTGGTACATCTCCCCCTTGTCCGTCGATCCTTCTCGAGTGAAGCACTCCAAGGTTCAATACATAGACTTCGGTAAATATGCCAAATGTTTTGAATTGTAATAATTTTAAGGAGTTTTGTCTTTAGGCAACGCCTTTGCAGTCCGGTGGGAATTTGAATCTGATGATTGGGATGGAAAGCTAAGCTTTCAAGCTGTTGTGCAAAGAAATGGCATCATTGAATTCGCCTACAAGCAAATTCCTTTCGGCTCCTTGGCAAATTTCAGACAAATATCGCAAGACATAACCAATGTCTTTGGCGTCGCACACAGTTACAAGCTGCTAGGTATTTTTATTTATTGGCTTCAGCGAAAGTTAAAATTTTAATTTGGTAATATTTGTTGTACGGATAGATACGACGTTTTGGCTCGGCTATACCGTTTTAATTGAAGACCATGACAGATTAGCGGGAGGCTCGATGATCTATTTCAAGCAGCTGCCCTCATGCTCAAACTACAGGTCGTGTGGAATGTGCAACTTCCCGCCTATGACCAATGAGCTTGGCCAGATAAAATGCTCCTGGTGCCCTGCGATCCAGAGTTGCTCCAGCAAGAAGGACTTTCTGTGGGACGCGTGGCAACGCAATGATTGCGACCAACAAGAGATTTCGGACATGAATCAGTGTCCTGAGAATCAAGGTATTGTTAAAAATAAATCCTCTTTAAAGTCCAGTCTTTGACGAAATTTTCGTGTACATCAATCGACTCCTAAGGTTACCGACTTTTCCGACATGACGTGCGTAATGCAATTTCATAGGTTTTTGGCGCCCAAACAGTACGAAACTGATTGGTCGATACCGGCGCATGCGTCAAATCTAAGTAGGGAAGCGGTAGTAGAGCCATCATAGACCGTCTGTGTGATATCTGACTGGCCAGCCATCTACCCTTATACCCTATAGATTTGACGCATGCGCCAGGCTTGACCATTCAGAGCGAAGAACACTTCCTGGGCGCCAAAAAGACATTTGATCCATTCACTGGACTTCCAGTTGGAAACATGGTCGTCTAACCTAATTCAAACCATAGGAATTGATTGGTTTACACGACAATTTCATCAAAGAGGCTTAAAAGATTGTCTTTGACGAAGTTTTGAGTACATCAATCGATTCTGGAGTGTCGAATTAGGTAAAATGGATATTTTTGCCGACCAAAAGGTCAAGAGCAACGTGCGTAGCTCAAGTAGAACATTTTTCCCGCCAAAACAAAATGAAAGCGAGAACTGCGCATGCGTCAGTGCTGGTTTGAGCACTTGCCGATAGACCGCCTGTACGAATGACTTCTTTGTCAGATCCAGCCAGCTCTGACGCATGCGCAGTTCTCGCATTCATATTGTTTTGGCGGGAAAAAACGTTCGCACGTCGCGCTGCAAATATCTATTTTACCTAATTCGCCCCTCAAAAATCAATTGGTGGGCTCAGAAACTTTGTCAAAGAAAAATTCTGGTTTTACAGATGGCGCCACCATAAATTAAAAATTTAATTGTTGCTACTTTTTGTGTTTTTGACGTGTTAAAAACCTAAAATGATCCCTCCAATCGTTGTAGATATCAAAGAAATATTTTCTACACTAAAATATTTGCTTTTGCTTCTCGATTTTTAGTTTTCATCTCGTATTTTTTTACTCCAGGTTTAAGAGTATCTGAAAAATTATAATTAATCAATACTTTATTGCCATATTCAATGTACTAATTCCTTTTTTAGGCACCACAGAGGAAGCAGAAGCAGAAACAAAGGTAGACAGCCCCTGGTCGTGGACAACCTATTATTTTTGGTACGTGACTTTCTCCTTCGCGTTTGCGATCGTATTTGCACTCCTGGCACTCTGCACTTTTTGCTGCATGGCCAAATACTGGAGATACTTTGGGATCGGTTCCAAACCAGAACCCGATTGCCCGACGCAACGCAATCTTAGAAAGGTTCAACACTCTCCGAAAATCTCATAGACCACTTCATTTAAAAATGAAAATTAATTTGAGACTCTGATCACCATTTTGATAAGCTCTGACATTTTTTTACCTTACCAATTTGTAATCAAAGGAATCAAATAAATCATTTTGTCCACACCAATCTCTAAAGATTATTGTATTAAAGTAATGATTTAAATTAATAAAGAAAAAGCCGTAACATCAATAATCAGGTCAAAATATTTTTATTGCACCATACCACCAAATAAAGGAACAAAAATTGAGGAAAATAGCTTGTTAATCGGATGCAGGTTGCAGCAAAAAAGGTTTGAAGAAGCGTTTTTCCGCTTAACCTAAATAAAAATAAAAATTGAGGAATGAATGAAGACAATTATTTCTATCATTCCTAGCAATCTACCACAACCATAGAAGATTAAGAAACGTGCGAAGAAAAGATCTTTGACAAACGTGACACGCGAATTTAAAATTGAAAAAATTTCTCCCGCTCTTCAAGAGACGGCCATGAGAACAATTCATTTTAAATTAAATCCTCTCCTCCTTAATTAAATTATTTCAACAATCCAAAACGAAATAAGACAAGCAGTGTTAATATAAAATGAATAAAACCTTGCAATGCACCCTTTCAATTCCACTGTTTGCACGACGTCAAAAAGGACCTGTCAAATTCACACAAAAATGCGGCAACATCCGCTTCAGTTTCATTCTCCAATCTTAAACTACTTCGCACAATTAACACAAAATCATTTTCAACATCATGATCGAAGTAAAGAAAATCAGATAATTCCTCTTTTGGTTCAGGTGTTAGAGGTGGGTAAGACTTATCAAGCAAATAACTTTCTGGAAGCTCTTCTGAGGTGCTGCACCAGCGATATACATTTTTAGAGTCAACGTAAGATTCATCCAGCAGAACCATCTCAGACACTGATTAACAAAAGTTAAAAATTATCCAAATAATAAATTGTAAATTCACATTTAATCGAGAAAAAGTCGCTCTTGGTTGCGTTGCGCAAAAATTTGTTGAGAAGTTTCAACCTTGCGAATTTGGATTCTGTTACTGTGAGAAGGCTTCCGTTGGCTTGAGCACACTTGGAGGCTGCAATCAACGGAGGATAGCGCTGTAAATGAATGAAAATATTCAAATCGTCCAATTTAAATAATTAAAATTTGTTGAAATGCCTTTTCTTTGTCTACGATTTTATACAAGAATACGTTTTCCACAGGAGTTGGTAAAAAATTGTTTTCTGCAATAATAAAAATGTGTGATTGATTACAATCTTGTTTATTTTAGATTACTTGTTGCCGCGCAAGTATCCTTCAGGGTCAAAGTTTTTGGCCGCAAATATTGATAGGTGCAAGGTGAGCTGCAAATCATGTCAGTTTTAAATATTTCTGATTTTTCTTGTGGACGTTATGATGTTTAATATGTATGTCATGAAAGAGAATGGATGCATTTCAACGCTTTTTGGAAATATAGTAGTATCGATATTTTCTGCAAAACCAATAAATTGAAAATCTCTGTAACGCTAAAAATTATTCCACTGTCCGCTGTTCACACAGAATCCAGTGAATGTTTAATTTGAATTAAATTTATCGTCTTGAGTGAAAAAGAAACAAGTTGCTACTTTCCTGAACATTTAATAAACTATTATTTACGGAATAAATTTTATGACTAATCATTAAAAAATTGCTGTTTGCAAAAATATAATTTTTTGGAGGAAAACCCCCCAAAAATCCTGATATTTAAATTTAAATCTATGATAAAATTATGAATATATAGACCAAAATATTTTTCTTTTTAATTTTTATTTAATACAACCCTAGTAACAAGGATTTTATGCTTTTATCTGATTTAAAAACAATTTCACGCGTTTAATTTATAAATGGAGTAATTTTTCCTTCTCCGAAAGATTTTATCTGGGTTTGCTAAATATATCCTTACCTGATCACTTCCTCTGAGTACGATATTTTACTCACGACCTTCGTATATCGTCTGAGTTCCACCTCTGGATGTTTCAGTTAACAATTATTCTAGAATTTGCGTTTAAAAATGTCACCTGTTGAAGTCTGGCTTTCCATAAACACTGTCCTATAATCATCTGGTGCAATCATTTTGCTGTAGTCTCTTGGGTCGAATTTGTCATGGAAATCTTTATTCCAGAATTTTTCTAATAAAGCAGATCCATTCGTAAAGCATTTGATGAATGCGTGGACGAAAGAACACTCTCCTTGTGGTTTTTTGACTTTCACTGATGTCAATAAAAGATTTTTCTCTTAATCACAGCTTATTAATTTGTCAAACTTTTCTGGTTGCATTCCCAAAATTTGTCAAGGGCCTCGTTCACAAACAGGGTTGATTTCCAAGCCTGTTCTTTCTCTTGTTCATTCTTGATCATTTTAAGTGTATCAAAGTTATCCGCTCCTTTCTTGAGCAGACTCATAGAGAATGTATTTGCAATTGAACGAAAATCTAAAAAATAAAAAAATAAAATACGTTTGCTTCGCCTTTTTAATCTTTTTACCCTCATAAACTTGAGTTATATAAACAGCGCTCAATATTTTTTCTACCCTCTCCTCCCAAATTTTACTTCCATCGTACATCTGAAAGAAATATTAATTTAACTTAATAAAACTGTTTGATAAATACCAATTCAAGAAGTTCAGCCATGCAAGCCGAAAAACACTGATGAATAAAATTAGTTACAAAAGAGTACAGTGCATGAAAGAATATAAATACTTTCATTTTGTACGAATAAGTGTCTACATCCGCAGTGTTAAATTTGTCGATATCTTCTGAATTGTATAAGGTGTTAGTGGTCGCAAATAATTTAATTTATTAGAAAAATTTACTCTGCGTGATGCGGTGGGTCAATTTGCATTCGTTAAAAACTTCTTGCAGATGGGATTCTGCTTGAACGCGCCCCTTGAATATTAAATCAAAATATTAGAATCACGAAAAGGGACAAACTATTCAATTACCTCGCAAATAATCTTCATTTCCTTTTCACAATTCTCAACCTTTAAAATAGTATTTCCAAGCGAAATACTATGCACTTTCACGCACAAAATGTTGTAACCTCCTGAAACTAGATATAACGATTTTAAATTACTTCGATCGAAAATAAATTATTTATGCGGACCAAAATTTGCTGGCAGATTTTCGTTAAAATATCCACTTTGTTTCACGAAGTCTTTGAATTCAGTTGAGCACCATCTAATTTTTGAAGAAATTAATTTTCTATTTATTTAGAATTGAAGTGTCGGTACCTGAATCGATTATTCTCACATCCAGAGTTGGTGCCTGATGTCCAGTATTCGGTATTCTCCTCGAGAAAACCATCCAGGCAAGCCAACTTTTCATAAGACTGGACAGAGACGAGACGCATTCCCATCGAACAACAAGAAGTTAGAGCACGATACCAAGACATCTATGAGCAAAATGTTAACGGAAATGTTAGTGAAGTTTCAAGCAGAATACGCAATTATGAATAGTACTTGGTTAGTTTAACTCGCCTTCTTGCAATATTTTTCTTCAGATATAATTTTTTTTAAATTTTAAAATCCATTATATTTCAATCATGATGATTATTTCATGTATGCTAGACGCCAATTATCAAGACGATTTGATAGGCAGCAGGAAATTTTAACGTTTTTAATTATTTTTAATTTTATTTAAAAAAAAACTAATAAGAATTTTATTTACTCGTGATTGTAAGTTACCTTAAAACGATTTAATAATAATTATTCTATAAAATATTAGTTTTAAAAAATTAAATTATTACTTTTAAAATTAATTTTTTTAATAGTTTATAATGTAATTTAATTTACAATTTTAAAATATATTTTTAAACTTTCATGTGTATAATAATATTAAATTATTTGTTTTTGCCAAAGAAATTCTGCACACAATTTTTATCATTAATGGATACAATTACGATAATTACGTAAATTGGACATAGACACAACGACGCATGTAATGTGTTATTATGGTTTATTATTAAACTTTTAACATCACTCTCGACGGCAATAGGTATTGCGAAAACAATCAAGTGAAAAATTCAAGCTTTATAGCACTCCCAAATTCAGAAGGTACACATTTTTTAAAAAAAAATGTTTACTTACGATTTCATCAGATATAAACAATCGGACCCCGCAAGTCGTTTTCCACTTGCCTTTCAGTTTGGATAACTCTTTAAAACAAACAAATTATTATTAAAATATTCAAGCTACACGAGTAAAATTACTTAATAAAACCCATTCCTCGTTTTCAAACTTTGCCAAGTTCGGAACCTAGATTTTATTTTTATTATTAGATATTTCAACAGTCTTAACTAGAAAAAAATTTTACGGCAGGCGTGCAATATTCATGATCTGCACAGAAGGGCAGATCACAGAAATTAACTGTTTCTAACTAGAAATTAAATACTTTATTAATTTATTGTTATTTTCTAAATTTATTTACTTCTGTTCCAATATTTATTTCTGAATTGACAAAATCCGCCATCCTCGCGTTGTCTTTCTGACAGGCGAAATTTGCCGTGGGGGATGAGCACTGCACCTGGCGCACCCCGAACGGCGCCCCTTTCGTGGCGTACTGCCGGTCGACGACCAAACAGGAGCCACTGTCCCGCGGGTTGACCGTTTCCCAGAAGCTGTCCTGCGAGTCCCACGGGCCGACGTCGTCGTGCATGCAAAAGCGGTAATGCCCGATGCACCCCTGCCGCGTCGCAGCCGTCCAGAAGGAAGTCTTTATTAATTTGCGGTCCTCCGTTGTATTTTCTAACAATAAGAAATTTGTGGATAAACGAACTTAAAGGGAAGCAATTTAATATTTTTTTTTAAATTATAAATTAATATTTTTTGTATGATTTACAGGTTCTAAATTAGGATTTTTTTATTAAAAAAAACATCGCTCACGAATTTTTTCGAAAATGTAGAAGCTGCCATGCGCAATGTTTTTAGAGTTTAGTGTTGCAAGAAGCTCATCTGTCACTCTGATCGGCTTCATTCCAATGCTGCAGCAAAACTTCATGTTTTCTGCCCAAGTTACCTGGAAATTAATTTATTCTAATGCTTTTCCTTGCAACATTTTTATTAAAGTACTTTTTTGTTTCCAAATATCATGGTTGTGTAAGAGACCGACTCAACACCCAACTTTTTCCTCCATTCTGTCCACACGCCATCCAGCTTGTTTCCTTTTTTATTGTCAAATTGAAAAATTTCCTTTTAACACGGATTCAAAAATTTATAAAGACAACAAAATATTTACGGTTTAACTTAATCCTTGTGTCATCAAAGTACGTCATCTTTTTTTAGAAATTTACTATCAATTGGTTAGAATTTAAAGATATTCTTACATCGAGTTCACAGGTCCTCAAGCAGAACACTGTTTTGCACTTGTACTTTGTGAGTTGATAAAATTAAAATCCTATAAGCTTTCAATAAAAATGAAATACTTCGCAGAAGAAATAATTTCGCTCGGTGCATTCGGACCGAATGAGAGTTTTAGTCATCAAGGAGAGTGCGAGACACCTTTGCTTCCGAGACACTCCCGTAATTTCTTTGGAGAGACCAAAAGCAGAGGCATTGATGCGTTTCCGGTCGCCGGCGCACCACGAGTACGCCGCGTTTCCGCAGCTCTTCCCTTCGGCCATTCCGCTCGTCCAGATGAAAAAGTATTCTGATATTTTAAAATATTTTTATCAGGAACCACCGCATATTGTATTTGCTACGGTTTTTTTGTTCATCGATGGTCGTCTGGTTTACGTCGGACACGAGGCAATTCAAGTTTTCTTCTCGATCTTCCACTGCCACCAATTGCATTCTACGTTTTGCACACACGACGGCAGCTTCCCCAAATTTAGCCTTTTTATTACAAAAATTATAAAACCATTTAAATAATTCAAATGGAACGTCGAACTTGGCTCTGGCTCCTGTAAAAGAGATGGCCGCATTTGAAGACTATGTTACCCAACTCGATATTGTTTGCAACAAATGACATTAGAGAAGCTAAAATATGAACTCTGAGCAAAAAACGAAAGCAAAATTAATTTCACTAATTAACTCACGTGAGTCAAATACTGAAGAGAAATCTGTCAAATTTTCTTATTTTAATCACCGAATCGAACATGGAATTTTATTACCATCTGCAAACGCCGAAGCGAGGAAATTCTTTAATTGGAAATTTAATTTAGATATTTATCTTAAATAGCTGAGCATTCAAGCTACCTTCAATTTTGAATCGTAAATAGAGCAATCTCCAGATGAACATTTTTTCAATTTAACTGCTTTCGTGGTGGATGCTGCTGCTTCTGCACGCTTTAGGAGCAAGAATAAATAAAAACGAAGGCTCTGAAATACAAATTTTACGTTCAGCTGCAAGGTGGCAAGGCAAAAGAATAAAATCGCAGAATAGATCATTTTGATTTTGCCAGAAGCAAAATCAGATCAAAGCGCAACAGCGCACTGAACGATTGGAATATTGCAGATCCACTAACTAGGCGAGTGGAAATGACGTTGAATTTAATGAAGTTTATGTATTGTGTGCCGTTTCACAAAATTCAATATACCTTCAATTCTGCTAACTAAAAAGTTATATACCGGAACTGATTTATATATCAAAGCTTACCCAGCACTTGCCGGCTAGAAAATGTAACGAATGCTAACGCTCAGCAGATTCAAATACTGGCTTGCAACACTACGAAATTGCTTATTTGGTGAAATATGTATGTAATTACTTTCAAGAAATTGAATTCACGTAATATTTATGGTTCTGTAGGGCTATTCTTCCCTAAACATTGCCAAATCCAGTTAAAAAATAGAAAAAATTATCAAAAAGAGGGTGAGAAGTAAATTAAACTGGCATTTTGAAAATTCTAAAGTTCTCATTATTTGGTGGGAGCTTTTAGTTTTTCAATACCTCCTTCCCTTGTAGTTTTTTCCTTAAATTTTCATTTCCAGTCAATGTATTAATTCCTTTTTTGGGTGCCACAGCGGAAGAAGAAGCAGAAATAATGGTAGACATTCCCTGTTCGTGGAAAATCTATCATCCCTCGAGTTTTTTTTACCGTTGCTTCACTTCTGTACTTAGGGCTCAGTTTCATAAAAAAAACACTTGCTCTACGCAACAATATCCGAGAATATCAAGGGTTGATAAATTAAAAATTAAAATTGAGACTCTGATCGCCAATTTGATAAGCTATAGCTAACAATTTTTTATTTATTTTATCAATTTGTAATCAGAGGGTATCAACTTAAATAGTATTGTCCACACACACTAATCTCAGAACATCAAGAATCCCAGGTCGAATGTAAACAAATATTTTTGTTGCACCGTACCACCTAATGAACAGAAATAGGGGAAAATATCTAACAATAAGAGATAATGAAACCCACTCATGTTGTTTGTGGGGTGCAGGCTGCAGAAGAAGTGTTATTTTTATCATGCTTGAGAAAAACAGTTTTCTATTGCACTAAATATAAATCAAAATTAAGATATCAATGCAGTTAATTATTTATATCATTCCAAGGAATCAACCACAACCATAGAAGATTAAGAAATACACGAAGATAGGATAATGAGATAAACTTTCACAATACGTTACACGTAAATTTTAAATTTTAAAAATTGCTTTGCTAATATTTCATAAGAAAAAATGGTAAAGCAAACAATATTATACATACTTTCAGCCTTTCATTTCCCCATTTTGCACGACGTTAAAAAGGACTTATCGAATGCGCAGAAAAATGTGGCAACTTCCTCATCATTTTCATTGTCCATTGTTAAGCTACTTCGCACAATTAACACGGAATCATCTCTAACATCATGATCGAAGTAAAGAAAATCAGATAATTCTTGTTTTGGTTCAGGTGTTTGAGGTGAGTAAAGCAGTTCAGGCTGTTTAAGCAAATAACTTTCTGGAAGCTCTTCTGAGGTGCTGCACCAGCGATATACATTTTTAGAGTCAACGTAAGATTCATCCAGCAGAACCATCTGAGACACTGATTGAAAAGGTTAGAAAATCTAAAAATATTAAATAGTAAATGCACCTTTATCCATAAAGGATATGCTTGTGGATACGTTTCGCGAAATTTTGTTGAGAATTTTCACGCTTGCGACGTTGGATTCTGTTACTGTGACGAGGCTTCCGTTGGCTCGAGCACACTTGGAGGCTGCAATCAACGGAGGATAGCGCTGCAAATTTATAGAAAGATTCATATTGGCAAATTGTTTAATTTATTTTGTTCGTGCCTTTTGTTTGTCGACGATATTATACATGAAAATGTTTTCGACGGGAGTTGGTAAAAAATTGTCCGCTGGATAAATTAAAACATGTCATAGCTTAACATTATTTTGTAGATTCTAGATCACCTGTTGCCATGCAAGCTTCCTTTAGGGTCAAAGTTTTTGGCCTAAAATATCGATAGGTGCAATGTGAGCTGCAAATTTGGATCACATTAAAATCACCAACTAAAATCCCGGTTTTTAGGGTTTATTGAATGTAACCTTGCTTACCTGATCACTTCCTCTGCGTAAGATATTTTACTCACGACCTTCGAATAGCGTCTGAGTTCCGCCTCTGGATGTTTAAGATAACAATTTTGGTTTTTGCATTGTAAAAATGTCACCTGTTAAAGCCTGACTTCCCAACCCATACACCACTGTCATATAATCAGTTGGTGACACCATTCTGCTGTAGTCTCTTGGGTCGAATTTGTCATGGAAATCTTTATTCCAGAATTTTTCTAATAAAGCAGATCCGTTCGTAAAGCATTTGATGAATGCGTGGACGAAAGAACACTCTCCTTGTGGTTTTTTGACTTTCACTGATGTCGATAAATGATTATTCTCTTATCACATATTATTATTAAAATTGCCAAACTTTTCTGGTTGCATTCCCAAAATTTGTCGAGGGCCTCGTTCACAAACAGGGTTGATTTCCAAGCCTGTTCTTTGTTTTGTTCATTCTTGATAATTTTAAGTGTATCCAAGTTGTCCGCTCCTTTCTTTAGAGGACTTATAGAGAATTTATTCGCAATTGAATAGAAATCTGAAGAAAAAATACAAATAAGAAAATAGTTTTGCTTTCTCTTCTTAGTTTTTACCCTCAGAGCCTTGAGATATTTTAACGGTGCTCAGCAATTTTTCTACCCTCTACTCCCAAATTTTACTTCCATCGTACATCTGAAAGAAATATTAATTTAACTTAATAAAACTGTTTGATAAATACCAATTCAAGAAGTTCAGCCATGCAAGTCGAAAAACACTGATGAATAAAATTTATTACAAAAGAATACAGTGTCTTAAAAGAGCACTAATACTTTCATTTTGTAAGTATAATTGTCTACATCTGCGGTGTTAAATTTGTCGATATCTTCTATTGTAAAACACGTTAAAAGTCGCAGAGAATTTAAATTATTAGAAATTTACTCTGCGTGATGTGGTGGGTCAATTTGCATTCGTTAAAAACCTCTTTCAGATGGGATTCTGCTTGAACGCGGCCCTTGAACATTAAATCAAAATATTAGAATCACGAAAAAGGACATAAAAACTATTAAATTACCTCGCAAATCACCTTCATTGGCTTTTCACAGTTCTCAACCTTTAAAATTGTACTTCCAAACTTAAAATTTTGCCCTTTCACACAGTACTTAATATTTTCTCCTGAAACAAAAAATAAATTATTGTTTGAACAAGAAATTTGTAATTTCAGCCAACCAAATTGAGAAGCACTCGCTGGTAGACTTTCATTGAAATATTCACTTCGTTTAACAAAGTCTTTAAATTCAGGCGAGCACCATCTAATTTTTAACTATAATTAAAAAAATCCTTGAAATTCCAATTTTTAATATTATTGACCTAAACCGATTATTCTCACATCCAGCATTGGTGCCTGATGTCCAGTATTCTGTGTTTTCCTCGAGAAAGCTTTCCAGGCAAACCAGCTTTTCATTAGATTGGACAGAGACGAGGCGCATTCCCATCGAACAACATACCATAAGAGCACTACTCCAATCCATCTATGAGCAAAATGTTAACGAAACTGTTACAGTAAAGTTCTATGCAATATATTCTTGCAATATATTCCTCAGTGTGCTGTATTTTGTAATGTACCACCAGTCTAAAGCTAAGCTTTCAATCTAGCATTGCTTTGGAGTTACCAATGGATGATTGTTTTTATAGGAAAAACTTAAAAATCAATTGCTCACTCTCGGTGGCAATTAATGCGATTTGCGTAATTAATCTAGTAAAAAATTGAAGCAGATGCTTTTGTGGCGCCTCCTCGCCACTACTTTGCATTTAACCTGTATCGCCAGGGGGCAGTATTAAGGTGTGCGACAAGCAGTGCACCCTTACTGCACCTTCAGTCACAGCAATAATTTCTCTCTCCGGCTAGGATGAGATTTGGTGCGAGAAAATTCTAAAAAACTATTTCATATAAGACCCACACTACGGGGTAAGTTGTAATAATTGTTAATATTTGAATGGGATATTTTTATTGTTATAATTATTTGTTGTAAATGTGATTTTGATTATTTATGTGTTTTAAAGTCTTGATTACTAATACTTCAACCACGAGACTTGAATAAAAAACGAATAATTGCACTACTAAAAGACACATTTCTGTCACGGCTCCACGTACCCACAATCTATATGATTCCAATATCAACCAAATTCATTCAAAAGCTACAGAATTGTTAATTTTTATACTCACGTTATTCAAATATATAAAAAATCGGACCCCACAAGTCGTTTTCCACTTGCCTTCCAGTGTAGATAACTCTTTAAAATAAACAAATTATTATTAAAATATCCAAGATACACGAGTAAAATTACTAAATAACACCCATTCCTCGTTTTCAAACTTTGCCAAGTTCGGAACCTAAAGTTTATTATTATATTATTCTATATTTCAAAAGTCTAATAAGAAAAAAATTTACGATAGGAAGGCAATAGGGTTGGTCTGCACAGTAGGGCAGATCACAGGAATTAACAGTTTTTACCTAGGGTTGTTTGTATACATATATTAATATATCTTCAATTTTCCAAATATTTTTGTTACCTCTGTAATAATATTTATTTCTGTATTGACAAAATCCGCCATCCTCGCGTTGTCTTTTTGGCAGGCGAAATTGGCAATTGGGGATGAGCACTGCACCTGGCGCACCCCGAACGGCGCCCCTTCCTTGGCGTACTGTCGGTCGACGACCAAACAGGAGCCACTGTCCCGCGGGTTGACCGTGTCCCAGAATCTGTCCTGCGAGTCCCACGGGCCGACGTCGTCGTGCATGCAAAAGCGGTAATGCCCGGCGCACCCCTGCCGCGTCGCAGCCGTCCAGAAACTCGTCCTAATCAACATGCGGTCCTCGGTTGGGGTCCCTTCAAGATGAAAATTTTCAAACAGTAATAATAAAATAAAGTTTAAAAAAACCTGTTTTATCGAATATATTGAAACTTCCATATGATATTCCAATCGAGTTTAGTGTTGAAAGAAGCTCATCTGTCACTCTGACGGGCTGCATTCCAATGCTGCAGCAGAGCTTCATGTTTTCTGCCCAAGTTACCTTGAAATAAAATTATTTTGAAGTTTTTCTGTGCAATATTTTTAGTAAATTACTTTTTTGTTTCCAAATATCATGGTTGTGTAAGTGATCGAATCAATACCCGATTTCTTTCTCCATTCTGCCCACACGCCATCCAGCTTGTTTCCTTTATTTTTGCCAAAATTAAATATTTCCTTTAACACTGATTCAAAAATTAATAAATATAGCAAAATATTTACGGTTTAACTTGATCCTTGAGTCGTCAAAGTATGTCATCTTTTTTGAAACAAATTATCATTTGGTCGAAATTTAAAGATATATTCATACATCGAGTTTACAGGTCTTCAAGCACAGCACTGATTTGCACTGCTTAAACTGATAAATTAAAATAAATTGTATAACCTTGAAAATTTTGCATTAAATCAAATTACTTCGCAGAAGAAATAATTCTGATCAGTGCAGTCGGAGCGAATGAGAGTTTTAGTCTTCAAGGAAAGCGTGAGACACTTTTTATTCTGAAATACTCCAGTAATTTCCGTAGATAAACCAAAAGCAGAGGCATTGATGCGTTTCCGGTCGCCCGCGCACCACGAGTACGCCGCGTTTCCACAGCTCTTCCCCTCGGCCATTCCGCTCGTCCATATGGAAAGGTATTCTGCATGTTTTAAATTTTTATTATGCACTTTATAGGCACGGCCATTATGAATTTACTAGGATTTTTTGGCTCATCGAAAATCATCTGGTTTACGTCGGGCACGAGGCAATTCAAGTTTTTTTCTACGTCCCCTACTACAACTAATTGCATTCTACGTTTTGCACAAACGACTGCAGCCTCGCCAAATTTAGCCTTTTTGCACGAGTTGTAAGCATTTATTTTAAAATGGAATGTTTGATCACATACTGGGCTTAGGCTCCTGTAAAAAAGATGGCCGCATTTGAAGACTAAATCACCCAGCTCGAGATTGTTTTTGGCAAATGACACGTGAGAAGCTAAATTATGAAATCTGAGAATAAATAAACAAAAATAAATTAATAACAAACTCACGTGAGTCAAATACTGATGAGAAATCTGTTCAAATTTTCCTTATTTCAACCACCGACTTTTAAATTGTATTGAACATGCTATATTACCATCTACCAATGCTGATGAGAGGAAATTCTTTAATTCGAAATTTAATTTAGATATGTATCTTAAATAGCTGAGCATTCAAGCTACCTTCAATTTTGAATCGTAAATAGAGCAATCTCCAGTTGAACATTTTTTCAATTGAACCGCTTTCGTGGTGGATGCTGCTGCTTCTGCACGCTTTAGGAAAAAGAATAAATAAAACGAGGTCTGATATAATAATTTTACGTTAAGCTGCAAGGTGGTAAAACAAAAGAATAAAATCGCAGAATAGATCATTTTAATTTTGCCAGAAGCAAAATCAGATCAAGTCGCAACAGCGCACTGCACGATTGGAATATTGCAGATCCACTAACTAGGCGAGTGGAAATGACGTTGAATTTAATGAAGTTTATGTATTGTGTGCCGTTTCACAAAATTCAATATACCTTCAATTCTGCTAACTAAAAAGTTATATACCGGAACTGATTTATACATATATCAAAGCATACCCACGCGCTGAACTAGAACGCAGCGAATGCTAACGCTCTCAACAGTTTCAAAATCAACGGCATAATTTTAAAGTGACAAAATTAAAGCCATCAGTTGAGTAGATTTGGCAAAAAAATTATCTGAAACTGACTAATAATATTAAATTCTCTAGAAGCGTTTATTGCATTGTAAAAAGGTAGGTCACGGGCGCATCGAATGCGACTTCGGGCCCCCTTTGTCAGTGTAACAGTGCCTGAGCAGTGCTTCCAAGTCATTTGTTATCGCCTGTGGAACAACCTGTCGCCGAATCTGTGTATGAATGGGAACTCAAGTGCATTCAAACAAAAACTGAGCCAAACATTTCTTGCCAAATACTGATATGATAGACTGATTTTACTATTCCCTCTGTTATCAAATACAAAACAAATGCTTTGTTATATTTTTGTTAAGTTCTGGATGTGGATGTATGGGGCACAGTTGCCCTGCTGATCCGTAATAAACCAAATTTGAATCTAAAAAGCCAACTTGAGAACTTTTTGCCTGCGACTATGACTCTAATTTTAAAGTGGAATGATAATGAGCAACAATTGAAAATTATTTAAATTGTTAGATGTCATAAAAAATTTGTTCAACAATTTGCAATAATAAAAAAGGACATTTGTACATTAAAAATTCAAATTTTGCCAATTTTCTCCAAAATTTACGGTGCTTGAATAGATTTTCTTGGCATATTCCGATTCCTCTCATCGAGATCTGTCCAATTGTGTATGCCACTTATTGGGGAAACTCTTGGTTTTGAAATTAAATCGGATTTCAAGTAAGAAGACAGCCATTACCATTTGAAAAGCACGCTAACTTTCCAGCCAATTTTCTCAAAAAATTACAGAGCTTCTTAGGTCAATTTAGGCTTTAACTGAATCCTAAGGGATGCATTTATGCATTGGCAACAACCATTTTCCAGGCTTTTGCACTATCATTCCTCTTTTTGACTTATTTTTTGCTACTTTAAAGACTCAAACGCGTTTTTTTAATAATTTATCTACAACAGCGTTTAAACTCAACCTTAACGTATAATCACATTAAAAATCAAGTAGACGTAAGTGGAGGTCTGCCAATGAGAGCAGATCTTGCTTAAACGCATGAAGGACTTAAAGCATGCAACCCACATGTCACATATGAGATGCAGGTTGTCACTTTATTTATATTTCCTTTTATAGCCTTCAGCTCTTAAAATAGGGTTTTTATAATTACAAAACACATAGCATGCCAGTTTCAAACAACGCATTATGTATTTTCCTGTCATGCTAATCAATCTACCCCTAACGTAGATAATTAATACAAACTCATTTAGAGAAAATCGTGACCAAAACATTATTTCTGCAGCTGTCCAAGAGACGGCCACGAGAACAATTTAATTTAAACAAAATCTTTTACTGACTATCCGAAAGTAAGTAAAACAAGCAGTGCTATAAAATGAACGAAACCTTGCAATGCACCCTTTCAATTCCACTGTTTGCACGACGTTAAAAAGGACCTATCAAATTCACATAAAAATGCAGCAACATCCGATTCAGTTTCATTCCCCCAACTTAAGCTACTTCGCACAATTAACACAAAATCATTTTTAATATCATGTTTGAAGTAAAGAAAATCAGACAATTCCTCTTTTGGTTCAGGTGTTAGAGGTGGGTAAAGCAGTGGAACCGGTTGTTGCAAATAACTTTCTGGGAGCTCTTCTGAGGTGCTGCACCAGCGATACACATTTTTAGAGTCCATGTAACTTTCATCCAGGAGAAAAAACTCAGACCCTGATTAACAAAAGTTAAAAATCATATAAAAATATTAAATAGTAAATTCACCTGTATCCGTGACAGATCTGCTTTTGGTTATGTTGCGTAAGAATTTGTTGAGAATTTTCAAGCTGGCGATTTTGGATTCTGTTACTGTGAGGAGGCTTCCGTTTGCTTGAGCACACTTGGAGGCTGCAATCAACGGAGGATAGCGCTGCAAATGAATAAAAAGGTTCAATTTGTCCAATTTAAATCATTAAAATTTGTTGAAATGCCTTTTCATTGTCTACGATTTTGTACAAGAAGACGTTTTCCACAGGAGTGGTTAAAAAATTTGCCTCTGCAACAATAAAAATGTGGGATTGATTACAATCTTGTTTATTTTATTGTATACTTGTTGCCGCGCAAGCATCCTTCAGGGTCAAATTTTTCGGCCTCAAATATTGATAGGTGCAATGTGAGCTGCAAATCATGTCATATTTAAATATTTATTAGTGTTTTTTTTTGTGTGGACGTTATGATTTTTAATATGTCATGAAATGAGAATGGATGCATTTCAACGCTTTTTGGAAATTAAGTAGTATCGATAATTTCTGCTAAACCAATAAATTGAAAATCTCTGTAACACTAAAAATTATTCCTTTTTCGCTGTTCACACAGAATGCAGTGAATGTGTAATTTGAATTAAATTTATCGTCTTGAGTGAAAAAGAAACAAGTTGCTACTTTCCTGAATATCATGTTGAACGTTTAAAAAACTATTATTTACGGTTTAAATTATACGACTAATCATTAAAAAATTACTGTTTGCAAAAAAATTATTTTTTTTTGCAGGAAAAGAACCCCATAAATTTGATATCCTTATATATTTAAATTTCAATCTAGGATAATAAATAGGAGTAGACAAAAATATACATATTTCTATTTAATACAAACCTAGAAATTAGGATTTTGTGCTTTTTTTCTAATTTAAAAACAATATTGGATTTAGAAATGGAGTAAATTTTCCTTCTCTGAAATATTTTATCTGGGTTTCCTAAATATATCCTTACCTGATCACTTCCTCTGAGTACGATATTTTACTCACGACCTTCGTATAGCGTCTGAGTTCCTCCTCTGAATATTTAAGATAAAAATTTTGATTTTACATTTAAAAATTGTCACTTGTTGACGTCTGGCTTTTCATCATCACGGTCGGATAATCAGTTGGTGACACCATTCTGCTGTAGTCTCTTGGATCGAATTTGTCATGGAAATCTTTATTCCAAAATTTATCCAATAAAGAAGATCCGTTCGTAAAGCATTTGATAAAGTCGTGGATGAAAGAACACTCTCCTTTTGAATTGTAGACTTTCACTAATGCCAATAAATATTATTCTCTTAAATCATTGCTTAAATGAAATTGTCAAACTTTTCTGGTTGCATTCCCAAAACCTGTCGAGGGCCTCGTTCACAAACAGGGTTGTTCTCCAAGCCTGTTCTTTGCTTTGTTCAGTCTTGATAATTTGAAGTGTATCCAAGTTGTCCGCTCCTTTTTTAAGTAGCCTAAATGAGAATTTACTTGCGATTGAAATGTAATCTGAAAAATTAAAAAGATGAGTAAAATTATATTCATCATCATTTGTACTTTTACCCGCGTAGTCTTGAGATGTATTCGTTGTGCTAAGTATATTTTCTATCTTCTCCTCCCAAAACTTACTGCCATCGTACATCTGAAAAAAATGTTTCTGACTTATATGGACTTAAAAAAATACAATTACCAGTCCAAGAAGTTCAGCCATACACGTCGAAAAACACTGAATACGAATATTTTAATTTAATATTAAGTGGGTTTGCTAAAGGCTGCACCAATACTTTCATTTTGTACGAAAAACTGCCCAAGTCAGCGGTGTTAAATTTGTCGATTTCTCCTATTATCGAAGTTTTATTGGTCAGAATATTGAAATCATTATAAATAAATGCTACTTTGCGTGACGCGGTGGGTCAGTTTGCATTCATTAAAAACTTCTTGCAAATGAGATTCTGCTCGTACGCGGCCCTTTATCAAAGCCACAAATGATTTAGAACCCCCACTAAATGAAAACAATTTTATATTTACTTCGCAAATGAACTTCATTTGCTTTTCACAGCTTTCAACTTTCAAAATGGAGTTCACCAACTTGACGCAGTACTTATTTCCTTCTGGAACTGAAAAAGTTTTGAATTTAATGCTTAGAAACTAATAATTTCTTTAAGCTGACTAGGACTAGTTTCATTTCCTGGCAAACGTTCGTTAAAATATTCATTTCGTTTCACGTAGTCTTTAAATTCAGTTGAGCACCATCTAATTTTTGAATAAATTAATTTTCTATTTATTTAGAATTGAAATGTCGGCACCTGAATCGATTATTCTCACATCCAGAGTTTGTGCCAGACGTCCAGTATTCGTTATTTTCCTCAAGAAAACCTTGCAGGCAAAGCAATTTCTCATAAGACTGGACAGAGACGAGACGCATTCCCATCGAACAACAATAAGTTAGGGCAAGAGACCAATCAAACTATAAATTAAGTTTTAAATGAAAATATTAAAAATACATATCAATTGCTGATAAAATAAGGAATAAAACTTGGTTGCAATTTCATTCTGGGGCAAGCGGCGAGAGAAAATACTAAGAAGAGAATTACAGTCGATGAGTCAACTCACAATATAATCTGCAGCTGGTGTAAAAAATCGGATTCCGCAACTCGTTTTCCAATTGCCCAATGCAGCAGATGATAACTCTTAGAAAAAATAATATTAAATCTTAAAAAATGCTTGTTTTAAATTACTTAGTAACACTCGTTCATTATTTTCATATATTGCCGTGTGTAAAACCTAAATTTTAAAACAAAAATAATAAATCAATCAAGGCTGCAAAATACAATTTGCCTTAGGTGGGCAATATGTTTCGAATGGGGGCCATGCGCATATTGGCAGATCACAGGTGTTAACTTCTTCTGGCTGGGAAAATAAATTAATATTTGAGTTCAATCTCTGTAATCTATTATTCCAAACCTCTATTGTCATGGTACTCTCCGAATTCACAAAATCAATAAACTTTGTGTTGTCTTTCTGACAGGCGAAATATGCAGTGGGGGATGAGCACTGCACCTGGCGCACCCCGAACGGTGCCCCTTCCTTGGCGTACTGCCGGTCAACGATCAAACAGGAGCCACTGTCCCGCGGGTTCACCGTTTCCCAGAATCTGTCCTGCGAGTCCCACGGGCCGACGTCGTCGTGCATGCAAAAGCGGTAATGCCCGGCGCACCCCTGCCGCGTCGCAGCCGTCCAGAAGCTCGTTTTTATCAACTTGCTATCCTCTGATAATAAATATTAATAGTTTATAAATATCAAATTTTCAAATGTGTTGTTTGATCAAGTGTAAAAGTTGACTTACGAGCTGTGTCATAAATATGGAATGTGGTATATCCAACTCCGATTGAGTTTATTGTAGAAAGAAGCTCGTCTGTCACTCTGATGGGCTTCATTCCAATGCTGCAGCAGAGCTTCATGTTTTCTGCCCAAGTTACCTTCAAATTAATCATTTTATTTAGATTTGCTAAGCAATGTTTAAAATATTTCACTTTCTTCTTTCCAAATATCATCGTCGTGTAAGATACTGTTTCAATTCCGGATTTTCTTTCCCATTCTGTCCAAACTCCATCCAGCTTGTTGCCTTTATTTGATTAATAAACGTGATAATTAAGGTTAATTTGCATGAAAAACTTAAGAATATGGAGTCAACCACAAAAAATTTATAGGTTTGGTGCAAAACTCAAGAACGTATTTATGAAAATTCAACTTTCACATGCCAATTTAATTTTGATATGTTTTAATTTGATGTAAAGAGTTTTTTGAAGGAAATTTTTACTTTTTAAGTTAATTTCCAAAGTATTTTTAATCAGTATAATTTGTAATTGACTTTATTAGACTTAAATTAATTTGTATATATAAATGATTACGATTCATCTTTATCCCTGTGCCGTCAAAGTATGTCATCTTTTGGCGTAGAAACAATAATAATTAGTCAAAACATAAAAGATAATCTAAACGATCTTACATTACGTTCACACTTCTTCAAGCAGGGCACCGATTTACACTTGTACTGCGTTTAAAAAAACATTAACCTTGAAAATTTTGTATTAAATCATATTACTTCGCAGAAGAAATAATTCTGGTCAGTGCAGTCGGAACGAATGAGAGTTTTCGTCATCAAGGAAAGCACGAGACACCTTTGCGTCCGAGAAGCCGCCATAATTCCCGTGGGCAGGCTGAACGCAGAGGCATTGATGCGTTTCCGGTCGCCCGCGCACCACGTGTACGCCGCTTTTCCACAGCTCTTCCCTTCGGCCATTCCACTCGTCCAGATGAAAAAGTATTCTGTGTGTTTTCGATTTTGATTACGAAATTTATTGGCACCGCCATTTTGAATATACTGGGGCTTTTTTGTTCACTAATTATCATCTGGTTTACGTCAGGCACGAGGCAATTCAAGTTTTTCTCTCGATCTTCCACTGCAACCAATTGCATTCTACGTTTTGCACACACGACAGCAGCTTCACCAAATTTGGCCTGTTTTTTTACATAAATTTTCAGGTTTTTAATTTCAAGTGGAGCGTTTTTTGTCTTATACTTGGCTCAAGCTTCTGTAAAAAAGGTGGCCGCACCTGAAAATGATATCTCCAAGCTCGAGATTGTTTGAGACGAAAGACATAAGGGCAGCTAAAATATTATGTTTAACAATCAGATAAAAAGTAAAAATTAAATTAACACAAGCACTTGTTTCAAACACTGATGAAAAATCTGTTCAAATTTAAATTTTGTCTTAGATTAAATTTTAATTTTAGTTAGCCAACAGTTTACCCTCTGCCAATGCAGAATTGAGGAAATTCTTGAACGAGTATTGTTTATCTAAATCTATGCAAACTAAAAATTTAAAATACCTTGATTTTCAAATCGTGTATAGAGCAGTCTCCCGTTGTACAATTTTTAAGTTGCACAGATGCATTCTTTGAAGAACAGGAATTCAATCAAAGTTCTATATTACACCAATAGAAATAAATTTTTACGTTTTGTGCTGGAAAGAGCAAGCAGAGCAAAATCACAGGCAGGATCATGTCGACTCTCATTTCATTTGCGAAATCATCAGGAAACAGAGCAGCACTGATTGTGAGCCAGCAGTTTTTCTAAATTATTGGGTCCTATGGATCTGTTAGCTTTTTAGAGGAAATGACGACTATTGCAATTAAATTTTGTGTTGCTTCGTTTCTCGAAATTCAATATATCACATTATTCTGATTTCCACATAGCAATCCATCAGGACCAGCTTTTCAAACATCCTGTTATGTTAGAACGTAAGCCAGGCTACCTCGACTTTTCTACAGGGGGTGCATAACTTTTTTTCGTTTTTTTAAAAGAAAGGCATGAAATAATTGAGTTGCGAGTTTATTGATTCTTACGATATTTTGTTAACTTCAAATTCATTCTCGATTAGAGCGATGTATTATTTACGAATTGTTATGCAAGTAAATTTATTCTGTGGAACACCTAAATTTTAAATTTATGCATATTTCATTTTCTTAGCTCTGCTAAACTCCACATTTGATGACAGTGCGGTGACGAGAGGAACCCGCAATAAATATGTTGCATGCAGATGCAGGTTGCAGTTCAAGCGGGATAATTTTGGCTTGCTCCTCGCAGGTTAACTTAATTGTCGAATTTCTTCATCTAAATTAAAGAATGTATTTGACGAAGCTTCTGAGCAAACTCATCGCGAATAAACTGGGAGGATTAAAAATGACAAATAGCAGTGCGTATGAAAATTTCAGACTCGCTGTAACAGTTTTTTCTGTGCCGAAATGAAATGAGAAGAATCAACTAAATTAATTTTATTGGATGGTCTTGTGATATGTAAATACCATAGGCCTAACTAGAAAAAAAAGAAACAAGGCTTTTTAATAATGATTAAGTTCAATAAAAGGGAACCGTAAAAAATAAAACACGAAAGAGTACAATACTGTCACTTAATGGGACCAAATATTTTTATTTTAAGAGCATAAAGAGGACTGAATCTACTTAAATTTATTTGTTATAAATCAATATTATGAAGTCGGTTGATTTTAAAAGAAAGGATTTTCATTTCTTAAATCTTAAATTTCATCTTGAAAGAGGGTAAACCAATATAAAATACCACAACCTGAAATTTGTAACACACATAAAAATGAAAATAATAAGACTGTCTGCCGAAATTGTACCATCCCTTATTGAACATCCCTGAAATTATCACACGAATAAAAATAAAACAAAATTATTTTTACTCTTTTTCAATTCCTCTTTTTGCACAAAGTTAAAAATGACTCATCAAATGCGCAGAAAAAAACGGGAACGTCAAATAAATTGTCATCTTCAGACATAATGCCGCTTTGCATAAAGTACATGGAATCAAATTCAGCGTTATAATTTACGTAAAGATGAAAGGGATTCTCTTGCATTGGATCAAACAAAGATTTGGGCATCTCCTCTGAGGTGCTGCACCAGCGAGTAACGTTTTCGGAGTCCAAGTAAGTCTCATCCAGGAGAATCGAGTTGGAATCTGAGATTGTATTACTGTAAAATCGATCATTTCAACAAATATGTATTATTATATTCACATAAATCCGAGGCATCATTAATGAGTGGACCGCTCTTGGTTGCGTTTCGCAATAATTTGTTTAGAATTTTCAAGCTAGAGATGCTGGATTCTGTCACAGTGACGAGGCTTCCGTTTGCTCGAGCACACGTGGCGGCTGCAAAAAACGGAGGATAGCGCTGGAAATAATTACAAAAAGATTAAATCATGCAAATGGTTTGTTTGTTTAATTAAAACCTCTTCTTTGTTGACCAGTTTATACATAAAAACGTTTCCCACGGGGGTCGGTACGAAACTTTGCACTTTATTTTTGTTTAATTGATTAAAATATGTATACAGTATGTATTTTCGTTTACCTATCGCCAAGCAAGCTTCCTTGAAAGTCAAAATTTTCGGTCGCAAATATCGGTAGGTGCAGCGTGAGCTGGAAATTTCATCTTATTTAAATTCTTTTTGGCAACTCTCCAAATTATTTCTTGAAGATTTCTTAAATTGTAAAATAAATGACATTAAAAATCATTTTCTGGTCTTATTATATTACCTGATTACGTCCTCTGCATAGGATATTTTATTTACCACCTGTACATATTTTCTGAATTCCGATTCTAGATTTTTAACGATACAAAATTGTTGAGTTTTGTTTTTTTAAAATGATTATCTTACCAGAAAAATTGAGGCTTCCATTATTGTTCATTATTGCACTCATTGCCACCATTCTGCTGTAATCTCTTGGATCAAAAATGCTGCGGAAATCTTTGTTCCAAAATTTTTCCAGTGAATCAGATTTATTTGTGAAGCATTTGATGAAGTCGTGGATGAAAGAACACTCTCCTTTCGAATTATAGTCTTTCACTAGGAAAATAAAAAATAAATCTGCATCACAACGTTTATGAAAGTGTCAAACTTTTCTGGTTGCATTCCATAAATTTATCGAGGGCCTCGTTTACAAACAGGGTTGATTTCCAAGCCTGTTCTTTGCTTTGTTGATTCTTAATCATTTGAAGGGTATCCAAATTATCCGCTCCTCTCTTGAGTAGGCTCATTGAGAATTTATTTGCAATGGAACGAAAATCTAAAAAAATAACAAATAAATAATTTTGCTTCCACGTCTTCTTAATTTTCACCCTGATAGACTTGAGATACTTTAACAGTGCTCAGCAATTTTTCTATCCTCTCCTCCCAAAATTTACTTCCTTCATATATCTGAAAAATTACACATTTTTAAGGAGATGTCTTTAAAGCTGCATTTATTACCAATCCCAGAAGTTGTGCCATGCATGTTGAAAAGCACTGAATAAGAAAAGTAATATTTACTATTGGCTATTTAAAAAACCAACACCAATACCTTCATTTTGTAAGAAAAACTGTCTAAATCAGCGGTGTTGAATTTATTAATTTCATCTAATATATGTGCATCAGTTAAAATTTTATGAAGCACAAGGAAATCTTACTCTGCGAGACTCGATGGGTTAATTTGCATTCGTTATAAATTTCTTGCAAATATGATTCCGCCAATACACGACCCTTTATTATATTTTTATTCACCTTAAATCAAAAACACAGTTGAAGGATTTATGTTATTAACCTCGCAAATCGCTTTCATTGACTTTTCACAGCTCTCAACCTTTAAAATTGAACTTCCAAACAAATTTTGCGCTTTCACGCAGTACTTATTAATTTCTCCTGAAACGAAAAAATTATTATTTTTTTAACAAGAAAGATTTACTGGGTGCTAACCAAGCTTAGATGGATCTGCCGTTTGACTTTCATTAAAATATTCACTTTGTTTAACAAAGTCATTAAATTCAGGTGAACACCATCTAAATGTAAATAAATAACTAAAATATCCACGAAATTCCAAATTTTAATAACAGAGACCTGAATCGGTTGTTTTTACATCCAGAGTTGGTGCCTGATGTCCAGTAGTCGGTATTTTTCTCGAGAAAGCCATTCATGCAAGCTAACTTTTCGTAAGACTGGACCGAGACGAGACGCATTCCCATCGAACAGCAAAAAAATAGAGCATCACTCCACATCATCTATTTGAGAATATATAAATCAAATCTCCCTACCACAGCATAACATAAAATAATCGTCAATTGGTAAACTCACGTGATCTGTAGTAATAAAAAATCGAATCCCGCAAGACGTTTTCCACTTGCCGTCCATCATACAGAGCTCTTTATTTAAACCAAATTTTATTCTAGAAATAACATAATATGTGAACTTACTTAGTATAACCCACTCTCCATTTTCGTATTTTAATGGCGGATTCTAGATTACGACAGATAAAAAATATTATAGGACAAACAACGCTGTAAGAAAAAAGCTAACTGCTGCATAGCAATACGGTTGCTCTGTTACACAGTACGGTAGATCACAGGCAATATCAGCCTTCTGGCAGTTCAGATATTATATTTTATATTAGTCTTAAAACCATATTTTACAACCTCTTTCTCCACGTTCCTTTCCAAAGTGACTAAATCAGTCATCCTATTTCCGTCTTTCTGACAGGCGAAATTTGCAATCGGGAGCGAACACTGCACCTGGCGCACCCCGAATGGCGCCCCTTTCGTGGCGTACTGCCGATCGACCACCAAACAGGAGCCACTGTCCCGCGGGTTCACCGTGTCCCAGAAGCTGTCCTGCGAGTCCCACGGGCCGACGTCGTCGTGCATGCAGAAGCGGTAATGCCCGGCGCACCCCTGCCGCGTCGCAGCCGTCCAGAAACTCGTTTTAATCAACATGCGGTCCTCGGTAGAGTTCTCTTCAAGTTGAATTTTAGAATAGGACATTTTTCAAACATTAAATATATGATTTCTTGTTTCCCGTGCTAATCAAATAAATTAACAAAGAAATAAAATTCAAATCACCAGTTTTGTCGAAGATTTTGAAACTTTTATATGATACTCCAATCGAGTTTAGCGTTAAAAGAAGCTCATCCGTCACTCTGATGGGCTTCATTCCAATGCTGCAGCAGAGCTCCATGTTTTCTGCCCAAGTTATCTTCAAATTAAATTATTTTAAACTTTTGAAAGCAGTATTTTCATATTGGTGCCGCATAAATTGCACATCTTGAATAGTGCGGAAGGGACAGTGCTTTACTAAACATATATTTTTTTTTTAATTTTTATTTTTGGCGCCTGTTATATGTATCATCAATATTTTGAATCCTCTGACCAGGATGAAAATCATTTAATAACAGCATTCAAATACAGCAACAGCTGAGATGTGCTCCATGCATTGTGGTGGGAACTTGGGAAAACGGTTTTTTTCTCCCCTGAACAATTAAAATTTGGAGCTAAGCGCAATTTGTACGGCACCAAGACAAATTTACACTCAATTACTTTCTTTTTTCCAAATATCATGGTCGTGTAAGTGATTGCATCAATTCCCGATTTCCTTCTCCACTCTGCCCAAACACCATCAAGTTTGTTACCTTTGTGATTGCCAGAAAATGAAATGTATCAACCACATATTTTTTATAAAGCTGTACGCGATAAGAATATTGTGTATGTCAAAATGTCTATTAACTAAGAATTGCATGACTGATCACCCAATAGACACTATGTTTCGGAAAATATAAATTTACTAGTGATTCGTGAATATTCTAGAATACAATTATCTCATCAAATTGACCATCTTTTTTTTGATAGTTTGTTATATATCATTTTACAGTTGTAAAAAACATCAGTGCTCAATTAGGCAGCTTCAAATGTATTTGGTTTCACGATTTTATCGATTAAAAACATCAATTTATAAAAATTACTACGCAAAAAATTAAAAAAGTAGATGATTTTTAGGTTTATAAAAATATTTAAATAAAGAAAAAGTTTCTTCACAGATTAGTATTTTTCTAAATGGTTTTAAAAATACTTTCATATTAAGATCTCTCCTTATTTTGTAGTTGACTTAATTTATTCATTTGTTAAATAGTTACTTTTTATCTTTTCCCCCGTTTCATCAAAGTATGCCATCTTTATGTAGAGAGCCTTTAAAAATTTGTCTCAATTTCAAAAAATTCTCATACATTTTTTTCACACGTCTTCGGGCAGGGCACCGTTTTGCACTTGTACTGCGTTTTGTTAATAATAAAATTGAATTCTTTCGATTAGAATACAATTACTTCACAGAAGAAATAATTTTGGTCGGAACAGTCGGAGCGAAAGAGAGTTCTAGTCATCAAGGAGAGTGCGAGACATTTTTGCTTTTGAATTTGAGAAGTCGCCGTGATTTTCATGGGTAAATTGAACGCAGAGGCATTGATGCGTTTCCGGTCGCCCGCGCACCACGAGTACGCCGCGTTTCCACAGCGCTTCCCCTCGGCCATTCCGCTCGTCCAGATGAAAAAGTATTCTGCACGTGTATTAAATATTTATCGTAAATTACACTGGCTCCGCCATTTTGAATTTACTGGGATTTTTTTGTTCATCCATTGTGGTCTGGTTTACGTCGGGCACGAGGCAATTTAAGTTTTTCTCTCGATCTTCCACTGCAACCAGTTGCATTCTACGTTTTGCACACACGACGGCAGCTTCCCCAAATTTAGCCTATTTTATTACTTAAATTTTAAGTTTTTAATTTTAAATGGAATGCTGATCGACACACTTGGCTCAAGCTTCTGTAGAAAAGGTGGCCGCACCTGAAAACGACATCTCCCAGCTCGAGATTGTTTGAGACGAAAGACATAAGGGATGCTAAAATAATTATCATGAAAATAATAAAAATAAAACTAAAAAATAAATTAACACTCGCACTTGCGTCAAACACTGATGAAAAATCTGTTTAAATTTTGATTTTGTTCAATCTAAATTTAATTTTAGCCCACACTTTACCCTCTGCCAAAGCAAAAGTAAGGAAATTCTAGAGTGTGTAATATTAATTTAAATAACCTTAAGTTGAACATTTAAAGTACCTTGATTTTTGAATCGTGAATGGAGCAGTCTCCTGAAGTACATTTTTGAAGTTGCACAGCTTTCGTGGTCAAAGCGGCGTGCTTTGAGGAACAGTAATTTAATCGAGGAACTTTATTATTCCAGATAGAAATAAATTTTTACGTTTTGTGCTGGAAAGACCAAGCAGAGGAAAATCGCAGGCAGGATCGTACCCTTTCTCATTTCACTTGAAACTGACCCATAAAACTCTAAATTACAAAGCAAAAGAGAAAAAGCAATGATTTTAGGGAGGAATTAAAAAATAATTTTTTGAGCAAAAGATAATATTAAATAGATAATTTAACATGGCATGCTACGTTTAAAACAGTAGCAAAAAATTAATAAAATACAATTTTATGATATAACACATGCCACACAAAAGGGGCTGGAGTTTTCATGAATAAATAAATCATTCCTTTAAAATGTACAGATTTAATCAATCGTTATAATTTGCGGTCACACCAAGTCGAGGAATTTTACCTGGAGGACCAAAGCATGCAACCTGCCCGTCGCACGAAGCGTGCAAGTTGCACCAGAGAACTGCTTCAGGAATAATTGGATCCAACAAAATTTTACTTTTTTAAACGTGCCTCTGTCTGGAACTACACTGGGAATCAAATTATTGGTTTAGCGAGTCCACTCGGTGAAACCTGATTTAAAATTTTTATGCGAGCAATGTTGGATTCAGTCACTGTGACGAGGCTTCCGTTTGCTCAGGCGCGCGTGGTGGCCGCTACCGACGGAGGATTTCGCTGCAAAAGGGAAAAATTGGATAAATACTCATCCAAAAGGATAACTCAAGATATTTTACACTTTCTTTTTCAGTGGTTTTAAACATTAACACGTTTTAATCGTGAAGAGAAACGTACATTAACTGTGTTCGTGGTCGAAGCCGCAAGCTTTTTGTTAGAGGAAAAAGAAAGAGGCGAGTCTACGTTCAGGATTCACAATTTTATCGCAAATTCATTTCGGAATGCAACAGTATTGAAAAGTTTTTAAAACGCATTTTTCAGCCTTTTGCGAAGCCGCAGTCTGGTTAAAAGGACGTGACGCTTGCTCGCTTTAATTAATTTTGAATTGCTCTCTTCCACAAAATTTATTGTATTGTGACGTTCATTCTGCTTTCTGGGAAGTTTGAAATGATGCTCATTCCATGGGTGTGGCAACCGTTCTCTCTGCAACACCACGAAAAATGTTATGCCTGGCTGTTCCCTGAAACTTACGGTCCACGCAGAGCCGGGAGGGCTGTCCGACGTAAAGAGCACTCTCCGTTGCCGCCACTGCCGCCGATCTATCTCTATTTAATCTCTCTATCTGCTGCTGGGACAAGCCATTATCAAAAGCCCCTACTCAATATTACTAATTCTGCCTTGCTTATTATTATATTTGCTCTCTTTAATTATCCTTTTTTCTTTATTCTCCGTGATGTAGAAATATGAAGACTCAACTGAATAAATTTTAATTTGTTGATTTTTGAAGTAAATACCAGGCATAACTAAAGCAAATAAAACACAGCCAAAGAATTTTTTCATTTCTTTAATCCTAATTTCGAAAGAGGCGAACCAAAAAATCCCACAACCTGGAAAATTGTAACACGCAATGGAAATAATACGACCATCTGCCGAAATTGTATTTTCCCTCATTGAGCTCTAAATTATAACACGAATAAAGATGAAAGCAAAACATTTTTTTACTCTCTTTCAATTCCTCTTTTTGCACAGAGTTAAAAATGACTCATCAAATGCGCAGAAAAATGTGGCCACGTCACATATATTTTCATCTAGGTAGACAATGCTGGTTAAAATAGCCACGGAATCAGTTTCAACGTGATAATTTAGGAAGAGATAATAGCTTATATCTTGGTATGGTATAAACAAAGAGCTGGGAACCTCCTCTGAGGTGCTGCACCAGCGGGTAACGTTTCCAGAATCCAAATAAGTCTCATCCAGGAGAATCGTGTCAGGAACTGAGATTAATTTACACTAAAATCGATCATTTCAACGAATATTTCTTATTATGTTATACCGAAATCCGTGACATAATCATTGTTCGAACTGCTCTTGGTTTCATTCTGCGAAAATTTGAAAAGAACTTTCATGCTAGAGATGTTGGAGTCTGTCACTGTGACGAGGCTTCCGTTTGCTCGATTACATGTGGAGGCTGCAACCAACGGAGGATAGCGCTGAAAATAATTACAAAAAGCTTAAATCGTGCAAATGGTTCGTTTATTTATATTATTGATAATACATTTTCTTTGTTGACCAGTTTATACATAAAAACGTTTTTCACGGGAGTCGGTACGAAATTTTCCTCTGTATTGGTATTCAAGTGTTTTAAATATCTGCAGTATGTATTTTCGTATACTTATCGCAAAGCAAGAATCATTTAAAGTCAAAATTTTCGGTCGCAAATATCGGTAGGTGCAGCCCGAGCTGGAAATTTCTTCTGATTTAAAATCTTTCTGGCAATAACTCTCCAAATGCAAACCAAGATTAAATTAAATAAAAAAAATTTCACAAATTGTCCTGGTGCCAGTAATATTTTCGAAGAGTATCACCATTTTTGAAAAATTGAAATTTTCCAAAGTTTCTAAAAGTTTCATAATTCCATAAATTTTCTCAGAAATTTTGGCTAACTTAAAATTTAACGAGAGTTTTTCCTGTAAGATACGTCCCTTTTTCCCCTGAGCATTTGTGATTGTAGCGGCGCAACAATCAACCGGGGAGGGAAGAAACCAATTAGGGTTCTCTTCCCCCACAGCCAAAGTTAATGCCATCGTTGCAATTTTTTGATCAGGCTCCGGGGCCGCGAGCTAGAGTGGTCGTTGAATTCTGGAAGACCCAAACTTTATTTTCCTTGTGGCAGAAAAGGACAACAATTAACTTCAACAGTTAAAATTTGAACATTTGTAGAGCTATATGCAACATTGTACCGGCACCAGGACGAAATTGTCAAACATCAGAAAAATCATATTAATTTTGAAACAATGTGAATATTTAAAGAGGAATGATACTGCAAAAGCCAGGAAAATGCTTGTTGCCAATGCATAAACTCGTCCCTTAGGATTCAGTTAAAGTCTAAATTGACCCAAGAAGCGCTGTAATTTTTTGAGAAAATTGGCTGGAAAGTTAGCGTGCTTTTCAAATGGCAATGGCTGTCTCCTTACTTGAAATCCGATTTAATTTCAAAACCAAGAGTTTCCCCAATAAGTGGCATACACAATTGGACAGATCTGGACGAGAGGAATCGGAATATGCCAAGAAAATACGTTCAAGCACTGTAAATCTTGGAGAAAATTGGCAAAATTTGAATTTTACTGTAGGAACGTCTTTTTTATTATTGCAAATTGTTGAACAAATTGTTTATCGGTCAATTGTTTAAGGCATCCAACAAATTAAATAATTTTCAATTGTTGCCCAGTATCATTCCACTTTAATTCTTAAACCAGATTACCTGATTACTTCCTCAGCATAAGATATTTTATTCACCACCTGTAAAGATATTCTGCTTTCTGAATAACAGTTGTTTATATTGATATGATAAGTTTTTTATTTCTTAAAAAAAAAGTTTATTTTACTGGGATTTGACAGAAGACCATACACGAAATCCATTGGCTTCATTCTGCTGTAATCTTTTGGATCGAATATGCTATGGAAATCTTTGTTCCAAAATTTTTCCAGTGAATCAGATTTATTAGTGAAGCATTTGATGAAGTCGTGTATGAAAGAACACTCTCCTTTCGAATTATAGTCTTTCACTAGGAAAATAAAAATTAAATCTGCATCACAACTTTTATGAAATTGTCAAACTTCTCTGGTCGCATTCCCAAAACCTGTCGAGTGCTTCAGTTACAAAAAGGGTCGATTTATAAGCCTGTTCTTTGCTTTGTTGATTATGAATCAATTGAAGGGTATCTAAATTATCCGCTCCTCTCTTAAGAAGACTTAATGAGAATTTATCTGCAATTGCACGAAAATCTAAAAAAAAAAATAAATAAAAAATAAATATTTCGCTTCCGAATCTTCTTAATTTTTACCCTGATAGACTTGAGGCATTTTAAAAGTGCTCAGCAATTTTTCTATCCTCTCCTCCCAAAATTTACTTCCATCGTATATCTGAAAAATTACATATTTTTTAAAGGAGACGAGTAAAAAGATGCAATTATTACCAGTCCCAGAAGTTCTGCCATGCATGTTGAAAAACACTTAATAGGAAAATATTTTTACTCTAAGGCCTGGCAAATTAAAAACAACACTAAAAACCTTCATTTTGTAAGAAAAACTGTCCACGTCAATGGTGTTGAATTTACTGATATCTCCTGACCTCTGTTTGTTATTTAAAATTTTTGAAGCTAAAGAAAATCTTACGCTGTGAAACTTGATGGGTTAATTTGCATTCATTATAAACTTCTTGCAAATACGATTCTGCCATTACACGAACCTTTTTTTTTATTATTTTTCCTTTTGTCAATAACCACGTAGTTAAAGTACATATTTTTTGTGTTATTTACCTCGCAAATTGCCTTCATTGGCTTATCACAGCTCTCAACCATTAAAATTGTACTTCCCAGCTTAAAATTTTGAGCTTTCACGCAATACCAATCAATTTCTCCTGAAACAAAAATAAATTTTATTTTGAAGAAGAAAGATTTAATGTATGCTAACCGATCTTAGAAGCATTCGCTGGTAGACTCTCGTTAAAATATTCACTTTGTTTAACAAAGTCATTAAATTCAGGCGAGCACCATCTAAATTTTAACTGATTTAAAAAAAATCCTTTAAATTCCAAATGTTTATATTATCGACCTGAATCGGTTATTTTTACATCCAGAGTTGGTGCCCGACGTCCAGTATTCGGTATTTTCCTCGAGAAAGCTATTCATGCAAGCTAACTTTTCGTAAGACTGGACAGAGACGAGACGCATCCCCAACGAACAACAAAAATTTAGAGCTGCATTCCAATTTAGCTAGAAGAATTTATATCTATGTTATATAAACAAATTGCAGTAGAAATTGCATGAATAATCAATAGTGCGTTACTGGCGAAAAGGAAAACCAGAGAAATCCATAAAATTCATCCTTGTCGAAATCGACAACTGGATTTTTAGACTAATCGCTCAAATCTTGATTTAAAAAATAACTGATTGTTTGCAAGGGGGTTGTAATGCCATTAGATTTGATGCGGTCTTCGATTTTTTAATTATTGCGTGCTGTGCCCTTTGCATCGAGAGTGGTCCAGTCCGCAGCCTCTGCCGCACGCACAAAGTCTTCATCTAACATTCTAGAGTGCACTCTTTTTCACGCTCATTGTCCTGTTTTTGTAATTTTTGGAGAAGGAATGCATTCCACCCGCCGAATTCTTTAAGCGGAACGAAATGTAGCTAACACTTGGTAAACTCACTCACTTGATATGTAGGGATAAAAAATCGAATTCCACAAGACGTTTTCCACTTGCCCCCCAGCAGAGAGAGCTCTTTAACAAAATCAAAACTAATTTTAAATATAGTAAAGTTTATATATAATACTTAGTAAAACCAGTTCTCCATTCTCATATTTTGATGGGGTCACGGTCTATATAATGAGAAATAGAAAAAATATCGGACAGAAGGAAAGAAAAAAGCAAACTGATGGCATGCAATATGGTTGCTCTGTTGCACAGAGTGGTAGATCACAGGCAGTATTAGCATTCTGCTAAACCAGATATTATATTTTTATATATTAGCAGAAACCATATTTTACTACCTCCATGTCTGCGTTCCTTTCCAAATTGACTAAATCCGTTATCTTATTTTGTCCGTCTTTCTGACAGGCGAAATTGGCAATTGGGACTGAGCACTGCACCTGGCGCACCCCGAACGGCGCCCCTTTCGTGGCGTACTGCCGGTCGACGACCAAACAGGAGCCACTGTCCCGCGGGTTCACCGATTCCCAGAAGTTGTCCTGCGAGTCCCACGGACCCACGTCGTCGTGCAAGCAAAAGCGGTAATGCCCGGCGCACCCCTGCCGCGTCGCAGCCGTCCAGAAACTCGTTCTAATCAACTTGCGGTCCTCGGTTGAGTTCTCTTCAAGTTGAATTTTAGAATAGGACATTTTTCAAACATTAAATCTATGATTTCTTGTTTCTCGTGCTAATCAAATAAATTAAAAAAGAAATAAAATTCAAATCACCAGTTTTGTCGAAGATTTGGAAACTTTTATATGATATTCCAATCGAGTTTAGCGTTAAAAGAAGCTCATCCGTCACTCTGATGGGCTTCATTCCAATGCTGCAACAGAGCTTCATGTTCTCTGCCCAAGTTACCTTGAAATTAAAATATTTTGAAATTTTTGAAATCCATATTTAAAATAAAAATACTTTCTTTTTTCCAAATACCATGGTCGTGTAAGTCATCGTATCAATTCCCGATTTCCTACTCCATTCTGTCCAAACTCCATCAAGTTTGTTACCTTTATGATTGCCAAATATTGAATTTTATCGAGTCAACCTAATTAAACTTAAAAAAAGCTCAAAAATGTTTAAGTACATATTGCCATTCATGATTTATCGTCTGGAAAAATATTGTTTTTAAATTTACTATATTTTCCATGCATAAAAATTAAAAAAGGCCAAGTAAATAAGAAAAAGATCACACTCTGAATTGCTTTGCAGCGAGGAAAATTAAATTAAGATGGTCAGCTATTTGAAATAGTATTGTACACATACTCTTTTCGGTTTTTACTCAGAAATGGTAAAGATTGACGTTTTCGATTGCTGATTCGGAAATCTTTTGCAGCAAATAATACAGTTATGCATTTTCTTTTGGATGTAAATTACTGCTGATGATATATCTGTTGCGAAAAAGTGTCATTTGAATTTTCCTCATAAATTTGTCACGAATATAATTTAATTTTAAAATCAAGAATTAAATCAGGTATGTCCATGCTTTACTTCCTTGTTTTAAGAGTGAATTTGTAGTTGACTAAAACATCATTCAAAAGATAATTTGTTAAATAGGTACTGTTTATCCTGTTCCCTGTTTCTTCAAAGTACGCCATCTAATTGTACCGGGACATTAAAATTTGTCTAAATTTAAAGAATTCCATACATTGGTTTCACACGTCTTCAAATAGGGCACCGTTTTGCATTTGTACTGCGTATATAGTTAAACATTAAAATAATTGAAGCTTATAGCGTTTGAATTAGAATAAAAATACTTCACAGATGAAATAATTTTGGTCGGAACAGTCGGAGCGAAAGAGAGTTCTTGTCTTCAAGGAGAGTGCGAGACACTTTTGCTTTTGAGTTATAGAAGTCGCCGTGATTTTCATGGGCAAGTGGAATGCCGACGCATTGATGCGTTTCCGGTCGCCGGCGCACCACGAGTACGCCGCGTTTCCACAGCGCTTCCCTTCGGCCATTCCGCTCGTCCAGATGATCAAGTATTCTATATGTTTCAAATTTTCATTAAGTGCTTTATTTTCTCCACCAATATGAATTTACTGGGGTTTCTTTGTTCATAAATTGCGGTCTGGTTTGCATCAGGTATGAGACAATTCAAGTTTTTCTCTCGATCTTCCACTGCCACCAATTGCATTCTACGTTTTGCACACATGACGGCAGCTTCCCCAAATTTAGCCTATTTTATTGAATATAATTTAAGCTTTTTAATTTCAAATGGAGCGTTTTTTTAACATACTTGGCTCAAGCTTCTATAAAAAAGGTGACCGCACCTGAAACCGACATCTCCCAGCTCGAGATTGTTTGAGACAAAAGAAATAATAATTGCATCTAAAATAAATAAATATTCAAATCAGAGAACACTAAAAATTAATTTAACACACGCACTCGCGTCAAACACTGATGAAAAATCTGTTTAAATTTTGATTTTGTTCAATCTAAATTTAATTTTAACCAAAAACTTTACCCTCTGCCAAAGCAGAAGCGAGGAAATTCTAGAGTGTGTACTATTAATTTAAATAACCTCTAGTTGAACATTTAAAGTACCTTGATTTTCGAATCGTGGATAGAGCAGTCTCCTGAAGTACATTTTTGAAGTTGCACAGTAGCTTTTGTGGTCAAAGCGGCGTGCTTTGAGGAACAGTAATTTAATTGAGGATCTTTATCATAGCAAGAGAAAAAAAATTTACGTTGCGTGCTGGAAAGATCAAGCAGAGGAAAATCGCAGGCAGGATCATTTCACTTGAAACTGAAACAAAAACCGCTTTATTGAGAAAGCAAAATATAAAATACAATAAAATTTTGGCAGGAATTTAAATAAAAATTATTCGTTGAGTAAAAGATAATTCAACAGAACACCAACGGCATGCTATTTTGAATAACAATAGCAAAATATTCAAAAATAAAGCATACGACAGTTAAAGCGGCTGGAACGTTTATGAAATCGTTCCTTTAAAATGTACAGATTTAAACAATCGTTATAATTTGCGGCCACACCTAGTCGAGGAATCTTACCTGGAGGAGCAAAGCATGCAACCTGCCCGTCGCACGAAGCGTGCGAGTTGCATAAAAATAAGCCATTTTAACATTTAACAATTAAGGCTTTGCACATCGCCGAAAAATTTGGGAACCTCCACCAAGCACTGAATCAATTTCTACTAAATAATATTGGTAAAGAAAGTAAAATATCTGCTTGGTAGAGTTTCGTAAAGAAGTGGGAACCTTTTCGTAAGTGCTGGCTGCACCAGAGAACTGCTTCAGGAATAATTGGATCCAACGAAATTTTTCTTTTTAAATGCGCCTCTGTCTGGAACCACACTGAGAATCAAATTGTTGGTTTAGTGAGTCCACTCGATGAAATCTGATTTAAAATTTTTATGCGAGCAATGTTGGATTCAGTCACTGTGACGAGGCTTCCGTTTGCTCAGGCGCGCGTGGTGGCCGCTACCGACGGAGGATTTCGCTGCAAAAAGGAAAAAATTGGATAAATACTCATCCAAAAGGATAACTCAAGATATTTTACATTTTCTTTTTTAGTGATTTTAAACATTAACACGTTTTCCGCGGGAGTTTTAATCTAAATTGTATTCAGTTGAACTCCATTCGTGATCGAAGCTGCAAGCTTATTGTTAGAGGAAAAAGAAAAAGGCGAGTGTACGTTCAGGATTCACAATTTTATCGCAAATTCATTTCAGAATTTAACAGTACAGAAAAGTTTTTAAAATGCATTTTTCAGCCTTTTGCGAAGCCGCAGTCTGGTTAAAAGGACGTGACGCTTGCTCGGTTTAATTAATTTTGAATTGCTCTCTTCCACAAAATTCATTGTATTGTGACGTTCATTCTGCTTTCTGGGAAGTTTGATATGATGCTCATTCCATGGGTGTGGCAACCGTTCTCTCTGCAACACCACGAAAAATGTTATGCCTGGCTGTTCCCTGAAACTTACGGTCCACGCAGAGCCGGGAGGGCTGTCCGACGTACAGAGCACTCTCTGTTGCCGCCACTGCCGCCGATCTTTCTCTATTTAATCTCTCTATCTGCTGCTGGACCAAGCCATTCTCAAAAGCCCCTACTCAATATATTACTAAGTCTGCCTTGCTTATTATTATATTTGCTCTCTTTAATTATTCCTTTTTCTTTATTCTGTGATACAGAAATATGAAAACTCAACTGAATAAATTATATTTTATTGAATTTTGAAGTAAATACCAGGCATAACTAAAGCAAATAAAACACAGCCAAAGAATTTTTTCATTTCTTTAATCCTAATTTCGAAAGAGGCGAACCAAAAAAATCCCACAACCTGGAAAAGTTTAACACGCAATGGAAATAATATGACCATCTGCCCAAATTGTATTTTCCCTCATTGAGCTCTAAATTATCACACGAATAAAGATGAAAGCAAAACATTTTTTGCTCTTTTTCAATTGCTCTTTTTGCACAGAGTTAAAAATGACTTGTCAAATGCGCAGAAAAATGTGGGAACGTCACATAAATTTTCATCTTGAAAGATATTGCTGAGGAAAATAAACATGGCATCAGTTTGAACGTTATAATTTAGGTAGAGATAATAGCTTATCTCTTGGTTTGGTTTAAACAAAGAGTTGGGAACCTCCTCTGAGGTGCTGCACCAGCGAGTAACGTTTCCAGAATCCAAGTAAGTCTCGTCCAGGAGAATCGAGTCAGGAACTGAGAATAAATTGCAGTAACATTGATTAATTCAACATATAATAATTATTTTGTTATACCCACCTAAATGCATCATGTCATAGTCATTGCTAGAACTGCTCTTGGTTGCGTTGAGCGAAAATCTGTTAAGAATTTTCATGCTTGCGACGTTGGAGTCTGTCACTGTGACGAGGCTTCCGTTTGCTCGAGCACACGCGGCGGCTGCAACCAACGGGGGATAGCGCTGAAAATAATTATTAAAAGATTAAATCGTGCAGTTGGTTCGTTTGTTTGATACCTTTTCATTGTTGACGTGTTTATACATTAAAATGTTTTCCACGGGAGTCGTTACGAAATTTGTGTCTGTATTAGTATTCAAGGGTTTTAAATATCTACCGTAAGTATTTTTGTATACCTTTCGCAGAGCAAGCATTATTAAAAGTCAAAATTTTCGGTCGCAAATATCGGTAGGTGCAGCCCGAGCTGGAAATTTTGTCTTTTTTAAATTCTTTCTGGCAATAATTCTCCAAATGATTTTTTTTTAAATTTAACTATGATAGGAAGATTATTTTCTTAAACAATATCATTACCTGATTACTTCCTCATCATAAGATATTTTATTCACCACCTCTACAGATTTTTTGCTATCTGAATCTAGTTGTTTTTATTGACAGGATGATTTTCGTTTCATAATTAAAATGTTTATCTTACTGGGATTAAAGATCATTCCATAAATTACATCTAGTCCATCCATTGGCACTAATTTGCTGTAATCTTTTGGATCGAATATGTCATGGAAATCTTTGTTCCAAAACTTTTCCAGTGAATCAGATTTATTAGTGAAGCATTTGATGAAGTCGTGGATGAAAGAACACTCTCCTTTCGAATTATAGTCTTTCACTAGGAAAAAAAATTAAATAATTCTGTATCAAAACATATGAAAGAGTCAAACTTTTCTGGTTGCATTCCCAAAACCGGTCGAGTGCTTCAGTTACAAAAAGGGTTGATTTCCATGCCTTTTCTTTGCTTTGTTGATTATAAATCAATTGAAGTGTGTCTAAATTATCTGCTCCTCTCTTGAGAAGACTTAATGAGAATTTATTTGCAATTTCACGAAAATCTAGAAAGATCACAAATAATTATTTTACTTCCATATTTTCTTAATTTTTACCCTGATAGACGACTTGAGGCATTTTAAAAGTGCTGAGCAATTTTTCTATCCTCTCCTCCCAAAATTTACTTCCATCGTACATCTGAAAAATTACATATTTTTAAGGAGATGAGTAAAAAGATGCAATTACCAGTCCCAGAAGTTCTGCCATGCATGTCGAAAAACACTGAATAGGAAAGTATTGTTACTCTAAGGCTTGGCAAATTAAAAACAACACTAAAAACCTTCATTTTGTAGGAAAAACTGTCCACATCAGTGGTATTAAATTTACTGATATCACCTGATATCTGTGTGTTAGTTAAAATTTTTGAAGCTAAAGAAAATCTTACGCTGTGAAACTTGATGGGTTAATTTGCATTCATTATATATTTCTTGCAAATATGATTCTGCCAATACACGAACCTTTTTATTAATTTACCTTTCGTTATAACCTCATAGTTAAAGGATTCATGTTATTTACTTCGCAAATTGCCTTCATTAACTTTTCACAGCTCTCAACCTTTAAAGCTGTCCTTCCCAACTTAAAATTTTGCGCTTTCACGCAATACATATTGTTTTCTCCGATCTTATATGCATTCACTGGTAGACTCTCATTAAAATATTCACTTTGTTTAACAAAGTCATTGAATTCAGGTGAGCACCATCTAATTTTTAACTGATTAAAAAAATCCTTTAAATTCCAAATGTTTATATTATCGACCTGAATCGGTTGTTTTTACATCCAGAGTTGGTGCCTGACGTCCAGTACTCGGTATTTTCCTCGAGAAAGCCATTCATGCAAGCTAACTTTTCGTAAGACTGGACAGAGACGAGACGCATCCCCAACGAACAACAATAATTTAGAGCTTCACTCCACGTTACCTGTAAGAATTCGAAAATCGACTGGATTTTGAGACTTACCACTCTATTCTCGACTGAAGTAAAATTAATAACTGATTTTGTGCATTGCCAGAAATAAGATGTGGTCTAAGATTTTTTTAATTATTATTGTGTTTGAGAACCATCCTGATTTTTTTGTAGATTTTGTAAGGTTGCTATAGAGGTGTTGAAATAGTCAAGTTTGTCGTTAACAAAAATCAATACTTTTTTTCGGAATATTGGTGTGAATTCTAGAAAAACAATTCCGGTGAATAATTAAAATATCTAAATTGCACGATCGGCCAATGCTAACAAGGTTCTTGAGAAACAAATCAACTCACAGGATATATAGGGATAAAAAATCGAATCCCGCAAGACGTTTTCCACTTGCCGTCCAGTGTAGAGAGCTCTTAAAGATTCAATCAAAATGTGTTTAAAATATTATGAGGTGAACGTACTTAGTAAAACCCGTTCTCCATTCTCATATTTTGATGGGGTCACGGTCTATATAATGAGAAATAGAAAATTTATCGGACAAAAGGGAAGAAAAAAGCAAACTGATGGCATGCATAATTGTTGCTCTGCGCAGTAGGGTAGATCACAGCCAGTATTAGCCTTCTGCCAGATCAGATATTATATTTTATATTAGTATTATTGTTAACCATATTTTACAACCTCCATGTCTGCATTCTTTTCCAAATTGACAAAATCTGTGATCCTTTTTCCATCTTTTTGACAGGCGAAATTGGCAATTGGGACTGAGCACTGCACCTGGCGCACCCCGAACGGCGCCCCTTCCTTATTGGCGTACTGCCGGTCGACGACCAAACAGGAGCCACTGTCCCGCGGGTTCACCGTGTCCCAGAAGCTGTCCTGCGAGTCCCACGGGCCGACGTCGTCGTGCATGCAAAAGCGGTAATGCCCGGCGCACCCCTGACGCGTTGCAGCCGTCCAGAAACTCGTTTTAATCAACATGCGGTCCTCGGTAGAGTTCACTTCAAGTTGAATTTTAGAATAGGACATTTTTCAAACATTAAATCTATGATTTCTTGTTTCTCATGCTAATCAAATAAATTAACAAAGAAATAAAATTCAAATCACCAGTTTTGTCGAAGATTTTAAAGCTTTCATATGACACTCCAATCGAGTTTAGCGTTGAAAGAAGCTCATCCGTCACTCTAATGGGCTTCATTCCAATGCTGCAGCAGAGCTTCATGTTCTCTGCCCAAGTTACCTTGAAATTAAAAAAAATTGAAATTTTTGAATTCAATATTTACAATAAAAAATACTTTCTTTTTTCCAAATATCATGGTCGTGTAAGTCATCGTATCAATTCCCGATTTCTTTCTCCATTCTGTCCAAACTCCATCAAGTTTGTTGCCTGTATGAACGCAAAAAAATTAAATTAATAAAGTGAACCAAAATACATTTACAAAAAAGCTAGATGCTATAAGAACAGTGTGTCCAAAATGTCTATTGATAGGGAATTTATTTTATGGATATTAAAAAGTTACTTGTGATTACTGAATTTTTAAAAGTAAAATTTTCTCCTTCGTAGTTGTTAGTAAAATCAGCTCTTATTTAGACGCATTTGCTCTTTTCATATTTAATTTTTATTCTAAACAATTTTGTAAAATATTTACTGCTTATCCTTTTTCCTGTCTCTTCAAAGTATGCCATCTTTGTGAAGTTAGGGAGATTAAAAATTTGTAAAAATTTAAATAAATTCTCATACATTGGTTTCACACGTTTTCAAGCAGGGCACCGTCTTGCACGTGTACTGCGTTTTGTTAATATTAAAATTAAATTCTTTCAATTAGAATACAATTACTTCACAGATAAAATAATTCTGATCGGAACAGTCGGAACGAAAGAGAGTTCTAGTCTTCAAGGAGAGTGCGAGACATTTTTGCTTTTGAATTTGAGAAGTCGCCGTGATTTTCATGGGCAAGTGGAATGCCGACGCATTGATGCGTTTCCGGTCGCCGGCGCACCACGAGTACGCCGCGTTTCCACAGCTTTTCCCTTCGGCCATTCCGCTCGTCCAGATGATCAAGTATTCTATAGGTTTTAAAATTTCCTTATGCGCTTTATTTTCTCCACCAATATGAATTTACTGGGGTTTTTTTGTTCATAAATTGCGGTCTGGTTTGCATCAGGTATGAGGCAATTCAAGTTTTTCTCTCGATCTTCCACTGCCACCAGTTGCATTCTACGTTTTGCACACATGACGGCAGCTTCCCCAAATTTGGCCTATTTTATTAAATATATAATTTAAGCTTTTTAATTTCAAATGGAGCGTTTTTTGACACACTTGGCTGAAGCTTCTGTAAAAAAGGTGGCCGCACCTGAAACCGATATCTCCCAGCTCGAGATTGTTTGAGACAAAAGATATAAGGGCATCTTTAAAAAATGTATAAATCAGAGAAAAAGAATAATATAAATGAAAACACGCACTTGCGTCAAAAACTGATGAAAAATCTGTTTGGATTTTAATTTCATTAGATCTGAATTTAATTTTGGCCAAACATTTTACCCTCTGCCAATGCAGAAGTTTGGAAATTCTAGAATATGTATATTTATAATTTAAATAGCCTTTAGTTGAACATTTTCAGCACCTTGATTTTCGAATTGTGGATAGAGCAGTCTCCTGTTGTACATTTTTGAAGTCCCGCCGCTTTCGTGGTCATAGTCGCATGCTTTAATCGAGGAACAGAGCAATTTAATCTTTATTAAATAACCAAACAGATATCAGTTTTTACATTTTGTGCTGGAAATACCAAGCAGAGGAAAATCGCAGACAGGATCATATCCACTCTCATTTCACTTGCGAAATCATCACGAAACGGAGCTATAAGCATTTTTTATATTGTTATTTCCAGCCTCTAAATTTCCACCAAACATGCTTATGCCTTGAAGTTAAAGCACAGAATCAATTTCTACTAAATAATATAGGTGAAGAAAGTAAAATATCTGTTTGGTTGAGAACCTTATCTGACGTGCTGCACTAATATAGTGACTTTCATCCAGGAGAACTGCAACAGGAATTGTAAATAATTGGAAATTTTACTCTTGTAATGCACCTCTGTCCGGAACTGCACTGAGAATCAAATGATTTGATTGTGTTGAGTCCACTCGATGAAAATTGATTAAAAATTGTCATGCGATCATCAATGTTGGATTCCGTCACCGTGACGAGGCTTCCGTTTGATCAGGCGCGCGTGGTGGCCGCAGCCATCAACGGAGGATTGAAAAAATATTCAGGTACATATTCAGTCAAGATATCTTTGGCTGTTTCGACGAATTTAAACAGTAACACGTTTTCCATGGCAGTTTTAATAAAATAAAATATGCTGTAAATAAATTAAACAACACAGTTGATAAATCGTGAGTGGAGCAGTCTTCTGATTTATATTTTTTTAATTGAACACTGCTTTCGTGGTGCTGCATGACACGCGTGTACTTTCAGGATTAAAAAATCTTATGTTTGGCTTCAAAACGCCTAAAAAGAGGAAAATCGCAGTGTGAGGATAATTCATTTTACAAATCTTAACTTTTTCGCATAATAATTTTTTGCAACGAAGCAGCACTCAAACTGATAATTTTTGAAATATATTTTTCAGCCTTTTGCAAAGCCGCAGTCTTGGTAAAAGGATGTGACGCTCGCTCGTTTTAATTAATTTTGCGTTGCTCTATTCCACAAAATTCATTTTACTGTGACGTCCATTCTGCTTTCCGGGAAGCTGAATGATGATATAGTTTATTCCATGGGAAACTGAAATGAGGCCCTTCATATTGGCAGGCATTATCGATAAATTATAGTTTGATAACAAGAATAATTATCTGGGTCTTATTATTTGATTCTTACGATTTTGAGTTAAAATTTAAAGGCAATAATTATCAATTGTTGGGAAAGGGAATTTTCTTTGGACCATAACAATTGAATTGTAAGCATAATTTATTTTCTTACAATTATAGCACTGCTTGTAAAATTACACAATGGATGACAATGGCTACGAGAGTTCAAATGGGAATATTGTAGCTTGCTCCTCGAAGATTAACTTAATTCTAGAATTTCTTCATTAAAATTTAAATGTTACTTAAAGTGGAATGATACTGGGCAACAAATTAAAATTATTTGAATTGTTGGATGCCATAAACAATTTGTTCAACAATTTGCAATAATACAAAAATGACCTTCCTACAATAAAAATTCAAATTTTGCCAATTTTCTCAAAAATTTCGAGTGCTTGAACATATTTTCTTGGCATATTCCGATTCCTCTCGTCGAGATCTGTCCAACGGTGTTATTGGGGAATCTTTGGTTTTGAAATTAAATCGGATTTCAAGTAAGGAGACAGCCATTATACCATTCGAAAAGCACGCTAACTTTCCAGCCAATTTTCTCAAAAAATTACAGTGCTTCTTAGGTCAATTTAGGCTTTAACTGAATCCTAAGGGACGAGTTTATGCATTGACAACAAGCATTTTCCAGGCTTTTCCAGTATTATTCCTCTTTAAATTGTTATCATATAATTCTTGTATTTTTCCTATCCTATACACTTTCTCGCAAACTGCGTAGTACAATTATAAACACAAAAGGGTGTGAACTACCCCATGTGAATTAAATTTGCATTATTAACACAAAAAATATTTTTTGCTGCTTCCTTTCAGTTCCTGTGTTTGCACATTCTTAAAAAGGATGCATCAAATATACAAAAAAATGCAGGAACGTCTGCTGCATTTTCATCATGCCAGAATAAGGTAGTCAGAATATTCACTGAATCATTTGTAACATTAAAATTCAGGTAAAAAAAATCAGATTTCTCATAATCTAGTTGAAGCAGAGAACTTGGAAGCTCCTCAGAGGTGCTGCACCAACGAGTAACGTTTCCAGAGAACATGTAAGTTTCATCCAGCAGAATCGAGTCAGACACTGATTAAAAAAATTAATAATTTTTAAAACATTAAATTGTTAAAATTCACCTATATCCGTGACAAATCCAATGCCGCTCTTGGTAGCGTTGCGCAAAAAGTTGTTGAGAATTTTCATGCTTGCGATGTTGGATTCTGTCACTGTGACGAGGCTTCCGTTTGCTCGAGCACACTTGGATGCTGCAATCAACGGAGGATAGCGCTGCAATTTGCGAAAAAGTTCAAAGTTTGAAGAGTTTTAAAATCATTTCAATGCGGATGCCTTTTCTTTGTCGACAATGTTATACATGAAAACGTTTTCCACTGGAGTTGGTATGAAATTTTTCTCTGGAGCAACAAACAATTATTTATTCCTCTAGCATAATTATATATATTCTAAATTGTGGGGTACCTCGTGACGAGCAAGCATCCTCTAATGTCAAATTTTTTGGTTTCAAATATTTATAGGTGCAATGAGAGCTGCAAGATTTTTGGTTGATTAATATTCAAAGAAGAAACAAATATGCTAAACATTTATTTAAAACAAAAAATATAATTTTACTCCTTTATTTTAATAGTCAATTTGCAACAAGTAAAAATAAATTCTGTTTCCTAGATATTTAAATTTTTTCTGAAGAGAATTTTGTTGTATTTTTTTAACCTGATCACTTCCTCTGCGAACGATATTTTATTCACCACGTGCGCAAACCGTCTGAGATTCGAATCTGTTTGAAATTAAACATGTCCTTTTTTGTCATTTTGCAACTCAAACAATCCAAAATCTTACCAGATGATTTCTCATACATCACTGTCGGGTAATCGCTCACTGCAACCATTTGGCTGTAGTCTCGTGGGTCGAATTTGTCATGGAAATTTTTATTCCAGAATTTATCCAATAAAGAAGATCCGTTCGTAAAGCATTTGATGAAGTCGTGGATGAACGAACACTCTCCTTTTGAATTGTAGACTTTCACTAATGTCAATAAAAATTATTCTCTTAAATCATTGCTTATAAAATTATCAAACATTTTTGGTTGCATTCCCAAAATTTGTCAAGGGCCTCGTTCACAAACAGGGTTGATTTCCAAGCCTGTTCTTTGTCTTGTTCATTCTTAATAATTTTAAGTGTATCCAGGTTATCCGCTCCTTTCTTGAGTAGCCTCATAGAGAATTTATTCGCAATTGAACGGAAATCTGAAGAAAATAAAAATATAGTAGAGCACAATCTTTTTTTTATTTCTACCCTCGTAGACTTGAGATGTTTTCTGAGTGCTCAGCAAATTTTCAATCCTCTCCTCCCAAAACTTACTGCCATCGTACATCTGAAATTTATTTTTCTTTTACTTGCCGACTCATTTAAAAACTGCAATCACCAATTCAAGAAGTTCAGCCAAACATGTCGCAAAGCACTGAATGAGCAAAAAATAATTTTCCAAGTAGACTCTAAAAGGGTTCTATACTTTCATTCTGTAAGAAAATCTGTCTACATCATCGGTGTTAAATTTGTTGATTTCTCCTAATATTTAAAAGTTTATTATTGGCCAGAGTATTATTGGAATTATTTTAATTCTCACGTTGCGTTATGCGGTGGGTCAGTTTGCATTCGTTAAAAACTTCCTGTAGATGTGATTCAGCTTGTACACGGCCCTTTACGAATATTTAAGAATCATGATAAATTAAGAAATCAAGATTTTACCTCGCAGATCACTTTAATTCGCACATTACAGTTCTCAACCTTTAAAATGGCTTCCCCCAATTTCAAATTTTGCACTTTCACACAGTATCTATTATTTCCCCCTGGAATTAAAAAATATATGTTTTAAAAAGCAAAAATATTTGATAGTTGAAATTTTACCAGAATTTGTTGGAAGACTTTCGTTAAAATTTCCATTTTGTTTAATGAAGTCTTTGAATTCCGTAGAGCACCATCTAATTATTGAAAAATAACAATTTGATCTTCGCATATTAAAATATTTTATTAATAAAACCTAAATCGGTTATTTTTACATCCTGAGTTGGTGCCCGACGTCCAGTATTCGGTATTTTGCTCAAGAAAACTACCCAGGCAAACCAACTTTTCGTAAGACTGGACAGAGACGAGACGCATTCCCATCGTACAACAGAGATCTATGGCTTCACTCCACGCCACCTAGGAATTAAGTTTGTAGATAAATTTGAAAAAAATGGGTAAAATCAGGGTTTTGAAAATCTGACTTTCAGATTGGGGCAAAGAGACGTAAAAATTATGAAATATATCATGCATGTAATATTTTGTTAGTGAAAATTCTACTAAAAATTCACCCTCGTTGACAATTAATCAAATAAAAAATATTAGCAAGAGTATTTTGTCCTCCTAAATTCAGACGTAAAACCTTTTAGTAGATGAGTTACTCACAGTATAATCATAAATGAAATATCGGACTCCGCAAGATGTTTTCCACTTGCCCTCAAACATGGAAAGCTCTTTAAAATTAATTATATATTAATTCACAAGTATGTATACTCGTGCATGTATGTACTTAGTAAAATCCGCTCGCCGTTTTCGTATTTTGCTGGATTGGGGACCTGGAATTTTAGAAATAAAAACTGAAACAGACAATTTTAAGGCTGGAAGAAATTATTTCACCCCTGATATGCAAAATGATTGGTCTGAGCATATTGGACAATCACAGGCATCAACATATTTAATTGTTGGCTAAGATCAGGAAATATTATTAAAAGATATTCTCTGCTATCTGTTAATTGATACACTTGAATCAATGTATCCTCCCGAGTTAACGAATTCCATAAGCTTTGTGTCGTCTTTCTGGCAGGCGAAATTTGCAATCGGGAGTGAGCACTGCACCTGGCGCACCCCGAACGGCGCCCCTTCCTTGGCGTACTGCCGGTCGACGACTAAACAGGAGCCACTGTCCCGCGGGTTCACCGATTCCCAGAATCTGTCCTGCGAGTCCCACGGACCCACGTCGTCGTGCATGCAAAAGCGGTAATGCCCGGCGCACCCCTGCCGCGTCGCAGCCGTCCAGAAACTCGTTTTAATCAACATGCTATCCTCTGAAAATGAATATTCATTATTTGAAAAGAATTACAGGAAAAATTTAGCTCTCCTGTGTGATCTAGGGTAAAAATACAAAACTCACGAGCTATGTCATAAATATCGAAGCCGTGATATGTTTCTCCAATTGAGTTGAGAGCAGAAAGAAGTTCGTCTGTGATTCTGATGGGCTTCATTCCAATGCTGCAGCAGAGCTTCAAGTTTTCTGCCCAAGTTACCTTGAAATAAAATTATCTTCTTGTCAATACGGGCATTTCAAATTGGTTACTTTCTCTTTTCCAAATATGAAGGTCGTGTAGGATGTCATATCAATTCCCGATATCTTTTCCCACTGAGCCCAAACTTTTTCCATCTTTCTACCTTTATTATTAGCAAAATATTAAGTCTGGTATTTCATAGCAACAATTATTATTAAAAATGCAGTATCTTTTGAAAATTTCTAGATTTCTTATTTTTAAAAACACAATTCGCTGTGACAGCGGAGATTGCCAATAAATTCCGACCAAGGGTTGAATTTAAATTGTAGAGCGATTGTTGCAACACTCGAATTTGTATTTTACAAATTTAAAGTGGAATGATACTGGGCAACAATGGAAAATTATTTTAATTGTTGGATGCCATAAACAATTGACCGATATACAATTTGTTCAACAATTTGCATTAATTAAAAAGGACCTTCCTACAGTAAAAATTCAAATTTTGCCAATTTTCTCCAAAAATTTTGAGTGCTTGAACTTATTTTCTTGGCATATTCCGATTCCTGTCGTCGAGATCTGTCCAACGGTGTATGCCACTTATTGGGCAAACTCTTGGTTTTGAAATTAAATCGGATTTCAAGTAAGGAGACAGCCATTGCCATTTGAAAAGCACGCTAACTTTCCAGCCAATTTTCTCAAAAAATTACAGCGCTCCTTAGGTCAATTTAGGCTTTAACTGAATCCTAATTGTCAATTTATGCATTGGCAAGAATCATTTTCCAGGCTTTTCCAGTATCATTCCTCTTTAATTCGTAAAAATATAGTTACGATTTATCATTTTCCCCGAGGCATCAAAGTACGTCATCTACATGCAGATGAGCTTTAAAAATTGGTCAAAAATTAAAGATATTCATACATTTAGAGCACATTTTGTCAAGCAGGGCACCACTTTGCACTTGTACTGAGTTGTTAAAATCATATTAACCTCAATCTACATATTAATTTGAGTTGAATTTTACTTCGCAGAAGAAATAATTCCGATTGGAGCAGTCAGAGCGGACGAGGGTTCTTGTCCTCGTGGAAAGCGCCAGACACCTTTGCTTCTGGGAAACTCCCGCAATTTCCGTGCGCAGATGGTAAGCAGAAGCATTGATGCGTTTCCGGTCGCCCGCGCACCACGAGTACGCCGCGTTTCCACAGCTCTTCCCTTCGGCCATTCCGCTCGTCCAGATGAGAAAGCTTTCTTTTTAAAATATTAGAATTTGAATTAGAAAAATTAATTTTGCTAACTCTGCTTATTTTGTTTATCAACGTTCATCTGGTTTAATTCGGAAAGCAGGCAATTCAGGTTTTTTGCTCCATCCTCCACAGCAACCAATTGCATTCTACGTTTTGCGCAAACAACTGCAGCTTCACCAAATTTGGCCTGTTTTATTACATAAATTTTCAGCTTTTTAATTTAAAATGGAGCGTTGATCGACATACTTGGCTCAGGCTTCTGTAATAAAGGTGGCCGCACCTGAAAACGATGTCTCCCAGCTCCAAATTGTTTGGGACAAATGATATTAAAGAAGCTGAAATAAATTAAAAACTCTGAAAGATCGAAATATTAAGAAACGAAAATACTTGTGTCAAACACTGATGAGAAATCTGTTAAAATTGTCAAAATTATAATTTAATTTTATTGTAACAGACAGTTTTACCCTCTGCCAGTGCAGTGCTGAGAAAATTCTGGATTCCAAAATATTGCTCAAAACAGATTTACTAAAAAATAAAATTGAACTATGTACCTTGATTTTTGAATCGTGAAGAGAGCAGTCTCCTGAAGTACATTTTTTTAATTGAACCACTTTCTTGGTAGTTACGGCATGCTTTTGAAACGGAATAAAATTAAGGTTATATTTAATAATAAATTTTACATTCGGCTCCGAGAAGGCCAAGCAGAAAAGAATCGCAGACGAGATTATTTTCAAAAGAGAAATCATTTAGAAGCCAGACACTACAGCACACTGAACTAAATGTTTTGCAGACATGCTAGCTTGGCGAGAGGATGTGACGTTCGTTTTTAATTAAATTTATAATGTTTCGCTGTTCTGAAAGATTTAATTCACCATGGTGTCTATTTTATTATGCTAACTGGAAAAATTATGCGCACATGCACGTGCACAGAACCACTGTCACAAACCTCGTCGTCCATGATGAAAATTTCTGGGAAGTCTGCATGTTTCACTTAAGGTTTTCAAACTTTAGTTTAAAAGGAGGACAGTGAATTTCATATATTTAGTTCTAATTGCCTCAATATTTTTAGTAAGGGATTATACATCAGTGGGAAATGAAATAGGAAGCTGCGAAAAATTTAATTTCCATCAGGCTTCATCAGACAAATAAAACTGAAAATTGTATTTAATTAAATAAAAATTATAGTTTTGTTATTTTCAGGTAAAAAATACATTTTAAAGAGTTGTGTTTATCCTTGATGTTACTTTTCGTTCAAAAATGCGGACAGGGAAATCTTAAAAACAAAATTTGAATGCAAAATATCTTCCTATCGCGGTTGAATGAATTGATTTTGGTGTTCAAAGCATAAAATTTAATCCGATATTAATTAGAGGATAAATTCAGACTTTTAAATCGAATTTTCCAATGAATTAAAATCAAAGCGCTTTGAATTGATACTGGAAATCCACTTAGCATGATGTGATTATGCAACCTGCGCGGCAGGACTGCTCTACGGCACAGTTTTACAGCAAAATCGTGCAGTCTCGTTTTTCTTCCCATTTCTCACCAAATATTACCAAGTCAGAAAGATATTCAGCCTCAATTATTCCAACACATTGTAGAAAATTTATGAATATTCGTGCATTGCTTGAATTGCAGGTATATTTCCGTCTTTTTCACTCCTCACAGCAGAGAGGAATAAAATCCCTGAACTCATTCTTCAGATTTTTGGCGAGAAAACCCCTCGAAAAAATTTCCTCATTTCTCATTTGGACGCCGAGGAAGCCGCAGAGCCACAAAAATGTCGCTAACGATATTTTGCCGTGGACTCATTTTCATTCTGATTATTGACGTTTCTACTTTATTCTTGACTTCGGCGGCTTCAGACTTGGACTGTGAGTAAATGCCATTAGAATCGAATTAAAATAATTTTGAGATTGTTTGCAGCAAAAGAGCATGAAAAGGAGACTCTTTCCACCATCTCGAGCATGAAGATTGACGTCCACCACACGATGCGAGCCGCTTTCATTTCACACAACAAGAAATTGGCCAAACATTTGTGGCTCGACATGAAAAAACACAAAAATGCGGTTCACCTGCAAAACCAAACGGTAAAGTTTCTTTAAAGAAATTTTCACCAAATGGGGTTTTCAAGTGAGGTTGTTTGTTTCAGAAAATTATGCACTTGTCATTCAGCTTTGAGTTTTACGACCAAAATATTACTGAACTGTGTGTGTCGCAACTGGGAGAAATCTATGACGTAGAAAACAAGCAGTTGGCCATTTTTGCTTTGTTTGCTCTAGATGCAAAAAGCGAAGTCACATACGTCGATACTGGTTTGTCCCTTTTTAATTTTAGGGGAGTTTATATTTTATTGAATTTGACCTACAGGTGATTCCTTGGTCGTCCAATGGGAAAAGTTTAAGACTGAAGATTTGAATGGGGACTGCAGCTTCCAGGTCACTTTGTACGCCAACGGATCCGTCGATTTCATTTACAAGAATATTCCTATCAGTTTGAAAAATGCCACATCGCAGAACTCCAATATTGTCAGCACTTTTGGTGTTAGCTACGTGCTTGAAGTGCTTTACGGTAATTTTTAATGAATTATTCTATACATTTTTGGTAATTTTACATTTTATTTTGATAAGCTAAATCATTTTTTTTTGTAAGCTAGCTTTTGAAATACGTCAGTAAAATGCTAAGAGGTGGATTGAAAAAACCCCTTAAATGTAACCTGTAAAATTCTCACCAGTGTTTGAAGATGCCAACAGATGGCGCCACCGTATACTTTCGTAATAAATTTAATTTTAAGACACTTCCACTGCGATTTCAGACTCAATCCTTCTATTGTGCATTCTTCACTTAATATGATTTCTCTTGATTTGCTGAAAATCAAAATTAGTCAAGCCATTCGCCGTAGAAACGTTGGAAAATATTTTTTTATTTCAAAAAATAGTTTTTCATGATTCTACGGCGATTGGCTTAACCGAATTTGTTTTTCAGAGCGTCAAAAGAAAGAAAATTAAGTGAAGAATGCACAGTGGCAGGATTGGGTCTGAAATCTCAGCTGAGGTGCCTTAAAATTAAATTTATATGACTAAATTATACGGTGGCGCCACCTGTTGGCGGCTTTGAACACTAAAATGCTTATTCAACTGGTGTATTTTTAAAATAAAAATTTAAGCAATAGATTTGACTTTGAAAAAACTGCTTATTGACGGTCAGCGTCAAAGTTGTGACAAAAGTTCACCATCACCAAAATAACATATATTTTTTTACAGAAAATAATCCGAAAAAGGAGAAAATTAGCCTCGGCTACTACTTTGATATGAATAATTTCAACATCCGGAATGCAACAGTGGTTAGATTTGAACCTGTGCCTTTGTGCTTGAACCACTTCACGTGCGTCAGCTGCGCCAGTTCGAAGATTCAGACGTACCTTAACGAGTCGCATCCGTGTTTTTGGTGTCCAGATTTGAACTTGTGTTCCAGCAAGCAAGATTTTCTCAAGAACATTTGGAGCGAAACCAACTGTTCCATTCAAGAAGTTGAATCCCGCGATCAATGCTTTGAAACAGAACAAGAAGGTCATTATCTGAAAATTTTCTTTTATTTAAATTAATAATGTATTTTAACAAGAAAATTTGTTTTATTTGTTCTAGAAATAGAAACCGATAGAAACTTGGACTTGGTTGAATTAGTGCTGCCCAATTTGATATCAATCGCAATTTTCATCTCGCTGTGTGTGTGTGCTACCGGTCTGGGCAAAAAAATCTGGAAAAGAATATTGGACTGCTACCATAATTTCCAGGATTACCAACATTTGAGTCCAGGCGACGGTCACGAACCAATCTTCAATTTAAGCAGCGACGATGAAGACATCGAAATGGACAGTCTCAACAGTCGCCAAGAATTTGATGAAAGAGACGAAGATGAATACGGCCTGGTTCGTTTATTTGGAGAATCTGTGGCATAAATACATTTATTTACAATTTTAAATTAATTCGTTTCGTTTACGAAACGATCAAAATTAAAAATAAAAACACCAAGATGATAAAATGCTCAAATTAACCTGCAAAATAATTTAATTGTCTTTCTGTAAATTTTATCTTCACCCGACTCTTTGTTTCTCTTGGGAATAATAATGGGTAATGAGGAAGGAAATTAGTGGACTCTTGAGATTTTTTTTTAATCTGTTAAAGTGGAATGATACTGGGCAACAATTGAAAATTATTTAATTTAAACAATTGAAAATTATTTAAATTGTTGGATGCCTTAAACAATTGACCGATAAACAAATTGTTCAACAATTTGCAATAATAAAAAATGGCCTTCCTACAGTAAAAATTCAAATTTTGCCAATTTTCTCCAAAATTTACCGTGCTTGAACATATTTTCTTGGCATATTTCGATTCCTCTCGTCGAGATCTGTTCAACGGGGTGTATGCCACTTATTGGGGAAACTCTTGGTTTTGAAATTAAATCGGATTTCAAGTAAGGAGACAGCCAGTGCCATTTTGAAAAGCGCGCTAACTTTCCAGCCAATTTTCTCAAAAAATTACGAAGCTTCTTAGGTTAATTTAGGCTTTAACTGAATCCTAAGGGACGAGTTTATGCATTGGCAACAAGTATTTTCCAGGTTTTTGCAGTATCATTCCTCTTTAAATATGTATTTAAATGGAAAAACACAAAAAAACTGTCGCTGTGACCAGGATGACCACTAATGACGCGATAGTAGTAAGTTCGATTGAATCTAATAATTTAGATTTGTTTTAAATGATGAATTGTTGCAGACCGACCTGTCGTTCGGCTTCCCATTTTACGACGTGATAATTTCCAAGGCTTTGATTGTCTCAGGATTAGGTTCAATCTCTGCATTCGTTAATTCGTCCTGGGCGATTTTTACGTTTGTTGCTTCAGAGGCAAGTAGCTCCTTCACATTCGTCGATACCGGTGAGTAAATTGAATCATTTATATTTACTTAAGTTCAGTAAAATTAAAATACTTTGTGAACCCTATGCAGGCGATTCCTTCCGTGTCAACTGGGAAGATTTTATTTTAAATGACACCTCGTACAAAGATGCGATGAAATTCCAGGCATCTCTTTTCAAGAACGGCACGATCCAGTTCGTGTACATGAAGGTTCCAAAGGACTTGACTACTGACGATGCCATCAGCACCCACGAGATTTCAATTGGTTTTGCCTACGAACATTTGGAGAAATTTGGTAAGTTTAAGGCGGACAAAAAATATAAAAATGCTGTCCTTTTTCTAGAAACAGTTGCCATTTTTTTCTTTCAAATGTTTTAGCAGATATTTTCACTCAATGTGCAAGCAAAAATTTGCTGTCATATTTTTCTATTGAAAAATCTATTTAAAAATTTTTAAAATTAAAATTATGTACGAAGTTTAGAAATTTGAAGAGTTTATAGCGAAAAAACATCTAAAATCTAATTTTGAACAATTTTTCTAAGACTCTCTGAGCCATAGATTTATATAATTTACTTAATGCACATTCAAAGAAAGCTAAAATTAATTTTCTTGCTGTTTTTTAAGTAAAAAAATGGCATTCATTTATAAATTGATCGTATTATCACCTAGATAAGGGGCGCAACAAAACCCATCATCTCGGCCACATCATAGACATGAAAAAATTCAAAATTTAAAATAAATTTAAATTTATAATGTTACGCTGTTCTGAGAGATTTAATTAACCACGGTGTCTATTTTATTATGCTAATTGCAATACTGGAAAAATTAAGCGAACGTGCGCAGAACTATTGTCACAAACCTCGTCGTCCATGATGAAAATTTCTCAGAAGTCTGCATGTTTCACTAAGGAATTTTCAAACTTTTGTATAAAAAAAGGAGGACTGTGAATTTCAAATATTTAGTTCTGATTGCCTAAATATTTGTAGTAAGGGATTACACATCACTGGGAAAATTAAATATGAAGCTGCGAAAAATTTAATTTCCATCAGGCTTCATCAGACAAATAAAACTGAAAAATTGTATTTATTTAAATAAAAATTTGTATATTTTTTATTTTTGGCAGCGGGGCCAGATTTGTGCGACGCGCAGATATGGCGTCCGGTGGAGTATGGCGCAAAAAACTGTCACGTGAAAATGCGCGAAAAGAAGCAAGTTTTCGTCAATATTCTGACATAATTTGCATTACTTGTACAAATTGTGTCTTTTGGATCGCAAAAACAAACTCTTGACATTCGTACGGCAATCCAAAGAGATCTTTTTGTTTCCCACATTCAGACGCCATCTTGGATCTGCGCAGTGCGAACCAACTTTATCGCACATCTGTCCCCCGCTGATTTTTGGGTAAAAAATACATTTTAAAGAGTTGTGTGTATCCTTGAGGTCACTTTTCGTTTAAAAATGCGGACAGAGAAATCTTAAAAACAAAATTTGAATGCAAAATAACTCTTTGCTGTCGTTCCTATCGCGGTTGAATGAATTGATTTTCTTGTTCAAAGCATTAAATTTAATCCGATATTAATTAGAGGATAAATTCAGACTTTTAAAACGATGAAAATCGAATTTTCCAACGAATTAAAATAAAAGCGCTTTGAGTTGGTACTGGAAATCCGCTTAAAATGTTGTGGTTATGCAACCTGCGCGGCAGGACTGCTCTACGGCACAATTTTACAGCAAAATCGTGCAGTCTCGTTCTCATGATCATACTTGTCTTTTCTTCTCATTTTTCTCACCAAATATTATGAAGTCAGCCTCAAATATTCCAACGCATTGCAGGGATTTACGAATATTCGTGCATTGCTCGAATTGCAGGTATATTTCCGTCTTTTTCTCTCCTCACAGTAGAGAGGAATACAATCCCTGAGCTCATTCTTCAGATTTTTGGCGAGAAAACCCCTCGAAACAATTTTCTCATTTCTCATTTGGACGCCAAGAAAGGAAGCCACAGAGCCACAAAAATGTCGCTAGCGATATTTTGCCGAGGACTCATTTTCATCCTGATTATTGACGTTTCTATTTTATTCTTGACTTCGGCGGCTTCAGACTTGGAATGTGAGTAAATGCCATTAGAATCGAATTAAAATAATTTTGAGATTGTTTGCAGCAAAGGAGCATGAAAAGGAGACTCTTTCCACCATCTCTAGCATGATGATTGACGACCACCACACGATGCGAGCCGCTTTCATTCATCACAACAAGAAATTGGCCAAACATTTGTGGCTCGACATGAAAAAACACAAAAATGCGGTTCACCTGCAAAACCAAACGGTAAAGTTTCTTTAAAGAAGTTTTCACCAAATGGGGTTTTCAAGTGAGGTTGTTTGTTTCAGAAAATTATGCACTTGTCATTCAGCTTTGAATTTTACGACCAAAATATAACTGAACTGTGTGTGTCGCAACTGGGAGAAATCTATGACTTAGAAAACAAGAAGTTGGCCATTTTTGCTTTGTTTGCTCTAGATGCAAAAAGCGAAGTCACATACGTCGATACTGGTTTGTCCCTTTTTAATTTTAGGGGAGTTTATATTTTATTGAATTTTTCCTACAGGTGATTCCTTGGTCGTCCAATGGGAAAAGTTTAAGACTGACGATTTGAATGGGGACTACAGCTTCCAGGTCACTTTGTACACCAACGGATCCGTCGATTTCATTTACAAGGACATTCCTATCAGTTTGAAAAATGCCATATCACAGAACTCCAGTTTTGTCAGCACTTTCGGTATTGGCTACGAGCTTGACGTGTTTTACGGTAATTTTTAATGAATTATTCTATATTTTTTCGGTGATTTTACATTTTATGTTGATCAGCTTAATCAATTTTTTTGTAAGCTAGCTTTTGAAATACATCAGTAAAATTTAAAAATCTCGTAAATGTAAAATTATATTCACCAGTTGCATTAGCCATTAGTGTTTGAAGTTTCCATCAGATGGCGCCACAGTATACTTTCGTAATAAATTTAATTTAAAGGCACTTTCGCTGCGATTTCAGACTCAATCCTTCTATTGTGCATTCTTCACTTAATATGATTTCTTTTGAGTTGCTGAAAATCAAAATTAGTCAAGCCATTCGCCGTGGAAACGTTGGAAAAGATTTTATATTTTAAAAAATTGTTTTTCATGATACTACGGCGATTGGCTTAACCGAATTTGGTTTTCAGACCGTCAAAAAAAGCATTTCAAGTGAAGAATGCACAGTGGCAGGATTGGGTCTGAAATCTCAGCGGAAGTGAATTAAAATTAAATTTATTACTAAAGTATACGGTGGCGCCACCTGTTGGCGGCTTTGAACACCAAAATGCTTATTCAACTGGTGTATTTTTAAAATAAAAATTAAGCAATAGATTTGACTTTGAAATTTTTAAAACTGCTTATTGACGATCATGAGCGTCAAAGTTCTGACAAAAGTTCACCGTCACCAAAATAACATATGTTTTTCTTTTACAGAAAATAATCAGAAAAAGGAGACAATTAGCCTCGGCTACCACTTTGATGTGAATAATTTCCACATCCGGAATGCAACAGTGGTTAGATTTGAACCGGTGCCTTTGTGCTTGCACCACTACACGTGCACCAGCTGCGCCAGTTCGAAGATTCAGACGTACCTAAACGAGTCGCATCCGTGTTTTTGGTGTCCAGATTTGAACTTGTGTTCCAGCAAGCAAGATTTTCTCAAGAACATTTGGAGCGAAACCAACTGTTCCATTCAAGAAATTGAATCCCGCGATCAATGCTTTGAAGCAGAACAAGGTCATTATCTGAAAATTTTCTTTGTGAAAGGGGAATTCTAATTATTAATTATTAATGTATTTTAACAAGAAAATTTGTTTTATTTGTTCTAGGAGTAGAAACCGATAGAAGCTTGGACTTGGTTGAATTAGTGCTGCCCAATTTGTTATCAATCGCAATTTTCATCTCGCTGTGTGTGTGTGCTTCCGGTCTGGGCAAAAAAATCTGGAAAAGAATATTGGACTACTACCATAATTTCCGGAATTACCTACATTGTAATCCAGGCAGCGGTCACGAACCAATCTTGAATTTAAGCAGCGACGCTGAAGATATCGAAATGGACAGTCTCAACAGTCGCCAAGAATTTGATGAAAGAGACGAAGATGAATACGGCCTGGTTCGTTTATTCGGAAAATCTGTGGCATAAATACATCTATTTACAAGTTCTAAATTAACTCTTTTCGTTTACGAAACCATACAAAATTAAAACAAAAACACCAAGATGATAAAATGCTCAAATTAACCTGCAAAATATTTTAAATATCTTTCTGTGAATTTTATCTTCCCCCGCGTCTTTGTTTCTCTTGGGAATAATAATGGGTAGTGAGCAAGGAAATTAGTGGACTCTTGAGATTTTTTTTAATCTGTTAAATATGTATTTAAATGGAAAAACACAAAAAAACTGTCGCTGTGACCAGGATGGCCCTTATTGACGCGATAGTAGTAAGTTCGATTGAATCTAATAATTTAGATTTGTTTTAAGTGACGAATTGTTGCAGACCGACCTGTCGTTCGGCTTTCCATTTTACGATGTGATAATTTCCAAGGCTTTGATTGTCTCAGGATTAGGTTCAATCTCTGCATTCATTAATTCGTCCTGGTCGATTTTTCCGTTTGTTGCTTCAGAGGCAAGTAGCTCCTTCACATTCGTCGATACCGGTGAGTAAATTGAATAATTTATATTTACTTAAGTTCAGTAAAATTAAAATACTTTGTGAACCCTATGCAGGCGATTCCTTCCGTGTCAATTGGGAAGATTTTATTTTAAATGACACCTCGTACAAAGATGCGATGAAATTCCAGGCGTCTCTTTTCAAGAACGGCACGATCCAGTTCCAAAGGACTTGACTACTGACGATGCCATCAGCACCCACGAGATTTCAATTGGTGTTGCCTACGAACATTTGGAGAAATTCGGTAAGTTTAAGGCGGACACAAAGTACAAAAATGCTGTCCTTTTTCTAGAAACAATTGCCATTTTTTTGTTTAAAATGTTTTAGCAGATATTTTCACTCAATGTGCAAGCAAAAATTGTTTATTATGTACGAAGTTTAGAAATTTGAAGAGTTTATAGCGAAAAAACATCTAAAATCTAATTTTGAACAATTTTTCTAATACTCTCTGAGCCATAGATTTATATAATTTACTTATTGCACATTCAAAGAAAGCTAAAATTAATTTTCTTGCTGTTTTTTAAGTAAAAAAATGTCATTCACTTATAAATTGATCGTATTATCACCTAGATAAGGGGCGCAACAAAACCCATCATCTCGGCCACATCATAGGCATGAAAAAATTCAAAATTTAAAATAAATTTAAATTTATAATGTTTCGCTGTTCTGAAAGATTTAATTAACCACGGTGTCTATTTTATTATGCTAATTGCAATACTGGAAAAATTATGCGAACGTGCGCACAACTATTGTCACAAACCTCGTCGTCCATGATGAAAATTTCTCAGAAGTCTGCATGTTTCACTAAGGAATTTTCAAACTTTTGTATAAAAAAGGAGGACTGTGAATTTCAAATATTTAGTTCTGATAGCCTAAATATTTGTAGTAAGGGATTACACATCACTGGGGAAATTAAATATGAAGCTGCGAAAAATTTAATTTCCATCAGGCTTCATCAGACAAATAAAAATGAAAATTGTATTTAATTAAATAAAAATTTGTATATTTTTTATTTTTGGCAGCGGGGACCAGATTCTTGAGACGCGCAGATGTGGCGTCCGGTGGAGTATGGCGCAAAAAACTGTCACGTGAAAATGCGCGAAAAGAAGCAAGTTTTCGTCAATATTTTGACATATAATTTGCATTACTCTTAACTAATTGTGTCTTTTGGATCGCAAAAACAAACTCTTGACACTCGTACGGGAATCCAAAGAGAGCTTTTTGTTTCCCACATTCAGACGCCATCTTGGATCTGCGCAGTGCGAACCAACTTTATCGCACATCTGTCCCCCGCTGACTTTTGGGTAAAAAATACATTTTAAAGAGTTGTGTGTATCCTTGAGGTCACTTTTCGTTTAAAAATGCGGACAGAGAAAGCTTAAAAACAAAATTTGAATGCAAAATAACTCTTTGCTGTCGTTCCTATCGCGGTTGAATGAATTGATTTTGGTGTTCAATGCATAAAATTTAATCCGATATTAATTAGAGGATAAATTCAGACTTTTAAAACGATGAAAATCGGATTTTCCAACGAATTAAAATAAAAGTACTGGAAATCCGCTTAAAATGTTGTAGTTATGCAACGTGCGCGGCAGGACTGCTCTACGGCACAGTTTTACAGAAAAATCGTGCAGTCTCGTTTATCATGATCATGCTTGTCTTTTCTTCCCATTTCTCATCAAATATTATCAAGTCAGAAAGATATTCAGCCTCAATTATTCCAACACATTGCAGGGATTTATGAATATTCATGCATTGCTTGAATTGCAGGTATATTTCCACAGCAGAGAGGAATAGAATCCCTGAGCTCATTCTTCAGATTTTTGGCGAGAAAACCCCTCGAAACAATTTTCTCATTTCTCATTTGGACGCCGAGGAAGCCACAGAGCCACAAAAATGTCGCTAACGATATTTTGCCGAGGACTCATTTTCATTCTGATTATTGACGTTTCTACTTTATTCTTGACTTCGGCGGCTTCAGACTTGGAATGTGAGTAAATGCCATTAGAATCGAATTAAAATAATTTTGAGATTGTTTGCAGCAAAGGAGCATGAAAAGGAGACTCTTCCCACCATCGCGAGCATGAAGATTGACGACCACCACACGATGCGAGCCACTTTCATTCACCACAACAAGAAATTGGCCAAACATTTGTGGCTCGACATGAAAAAACACAAAAATGCGGTTCACCTGCAAAACCAAACGGTAAAGTTTCTTTAAAGAAGTTTTCACCAAATGGGGTTTTCAAGTGAGGTTGTTTGTTTCAGAAAATTATGCACTTGTCATTCAGCTTTGAATTTTACGACCAAAATATTACTGAATTGTGTGTGTCGCAACTGGGAGAAATCTATGACTTAGAAAACAAGAAGTTGGCCATTTTTGCTTTGTTTGCTCTAGATGCAAAAAGCGAAGTCACATACGTCGATACTGGTTTGTCCCTTTTTAATTTTAGGGGAGTTTAATTTTATTGAATTTTTCCTACAGGTGATTCCTTGGTCGTCCAATGGGAAAAGTTTAAGACTAACGATTTGAATGGGGACTGCAGCTTCCAGGTCACTTTATATACCAACGGATCCGTCGATTTCATTTACAAGAATATTCCTATCAGTTTGAAAAATGCCACATCGCAGAACTCCAATTTTGTCAGCACTTTCGGTATTGGCTACGAGCTTGACGTGTTTTACGGTAATTTTTAATTAATTATTCTATACTTTTTCGGTGATTTTACATTTTATTTTGATAAGCTAGCTTTTTAAAATGCCAACAGGTGGATTTAAAAATCTCGTAAATGTAAAATTATATTCACCAGTTGCATAAGCCATTAGTGTTTGAAGTTTCCATCAGATGGCGCCACCGTATACTTTCGTAATAAATTTAATTTTAAGGCACTTCCGCTGCGATTTCAGACTCAATCCTGCTATTGTGCATTCTTCACTTAATATGATTTATTTTGACTTGCTGAAAATCAAAATTAGTCAAGCCATTCGCCATGGAAACGTTGGAAAAGATTTTATATTTTAAAAAATCGTTTTTTATTTTCCTAAGGTGATTGGCTTAACCGAATTTGGTTTTCAGAGCGTCAAAAGAAAGAAAATTAAGTGAAGAATGCACAGTGGCAGGATTGGGTCTGAAATCTCAGCTGCGGTGCCTGAAAATTAAATTTATTACTAAAGTATACGGTGGCGCCACCTGTTGGCGGCTTTGAACACCAAAATGCTTATTCAACTGGTGTATTTTTAAAATAAAAATTAAGCAATAGATTTGACTTTGAAATTCCTAAAACGGCAAAGTTCTGACAAAAGTTCACCGTCACCAAAATAACATATGTTTTTCTTTTACAGAAAATAATAAGAAAATGGAGTCAATTAGCCTCGGCTACCACTTTGATGTGAATAATTACCACATCCGGAATGCAACAGTGGTTAGATTTGAACCTGTGCCTTTGTGCTTGCACCACTACACGTGCGCCAGCTGCGCCAGTTCGAAGATTCAGACGTACCTACACCTAAACGAGTCGCATCCGTGTTTTTGGTGTCCAGGTTTGAGCTTGTGTTCCAACAAGCAAGATTTTCTCAAGAATATTTGGAGCGAAACCAATTGTTCCATTCAAGAAATTGAATCCCGCGATCAATGCTTTGAAACAGAACAAGAAGGTCATTATCTGAAAATTTCATTTGTGAAATGGGAATTCTAATTTTCTTTTATTTAAATTATTAATGTATTTTGCTTTAACAAGAAAATTTGTTTTATTTGTTCTAGGAGTAGAAACCGATAGAAGCTTGGACTTGGTTGAATTAGTGCTGCCCAATTTGATATCAATCGCAATTTTCATCTCGCTGTGTGTGTGTGCTTCCGGTCTGGGCAAAAAAATCTGGAAAAGAATATTGGACTGCTACCATAATTATCATCATTTGAATCCAGGCAGCGGCCACGAACCAATCTTGAATTTAAGCAGCGACGCTGAAGATATCGAAATGGACAGTCTCAACAGTCGCCAAGAATCTGATGAAAGAGACGAAGATGAATACGGCCTGGTTCATTTATTCGGACAATCTGTGGCATAAATATACATCTATTTACAAGTTCTAAATTAACTCTTTTTGTTTACGAAACCATACAAATTTAAAACAAAAACACCATGATGATAAAATGCTCAGATTAACCTGCAAAATATTTTAAATGTCTTTCTGTAAATTTTATCTTCACCCGAGTCTTTGTTTCTCTTGGGAATAATAATGGATAATGAGCAAGGAAATTAGTGGACTCTTGAGATTTTTTTAATCTGTTAAATATGGGTCGCAAGTCATTAAATTTAAAAAATACCACTTTTAGTTGCTGCCTTTTATGGCTTCCAAGAAATTTATTTATAAAAAAATTCCTTCTGTCAAATTTAATGCATTGCTCAAATCGACTGAATTCCTCGTCTGCTTCGCCAAATAAAATGCTAAAAATCTCCAGCCTGGTAAGAAAATCACATTATTAAGAATCCTGGAGAGATCAACGCTCGCAACAATTTACTCATTTCATTTTTGGACACCAAAGGAGACGAATGCCAACGAACTAAATTCACATTTGTAGCCGGTGTGTATCTCATTTTTTTATTATTATTCTAATCAATTCATCTTTTATGTTTAAAGGATCAAAATTGTCAAGGAAATGGGGAAAGCACTAATTTACCATGGACTCCTGTTTTTAACTTTCCTCGTTTCTCCTTCCGTTCGTAAGTGAATATTTTTCGATACAAATTCTAAAGCAACCCTGATTTTAAACTATTTCCGTTTAGACGAAACACAGTCTTTATCCGTCCATGAGCAAGATATTTGGGACGAGTACAACTCTTTACGAATCCAATATACACCAGTCGATGCAGATTTTGCCGAAAAATCGTGGGCCTTCGTGGAAAACCACACAAAAACTGTCGCTGTGACCAGGATGACCACTAATGACGCGATAGTAGTACGTTCGATTGAATCTAATAATTTAGATTTGTTTTAAATGATGAATTGTTGCAGACCGACCTGTCGTTTGGCTTTCCATTTTACGATGTGATAATTTCCAAGGCTTTGATTGTCTCAGGATTAGGTTCAATCTCTGCATTCGTTAATTCGTCCTGGGCGATTTTTCCGTTTGTTGCTTCAGAGGCAAGTAGCTCCTTCACATTCGTCGATACCGGTGAGTAAATTGAATCATTTATATTTAATTAGTTCAGTAAAATTAAAATTATTTGTGAACCCTATACAGGTGATTCCTTCCATGTCAATTGGGAAGATTTTATTTTAAATGACACCTCGTACAAAGATGCGATGAAATTCCAGGCGTCTCTTTTCGAGAACGGCACGATCCAGTTCGTGTACATGAAGGTTCCAAAGGACTTGACTACTGACGATGCCATCAGCACCCACGAGATTTCAATTGGTGTTGCCTACAAACATTTGGAGAAATTTGGTAAGCTTAAGGCGGACACAAAGTACAAAAATGCTGTCCTTTTTCTAGAAACAGTTGCCATTTTTTTCTTTAAAATGATTTAGCAAATATTTTCACTCAATGTGCAAGCAAAAATTTGCGTTAGTGACGCTGTCATATTTTTCTATTTAAAATCTTGTTTACAAATTTTTAAAATAAGTACGAAGTTTAGAAATTTGAAGAGTTTATAGCGAAAAAACATCTAAAATATAATTTTGAACAATTTTTCTAATACTCTCTGAGCCATAGATTTATATAATTTACTTATTGTACATTCAAAAAAAGCTAAAATTAATTTTCTTGCTGTTTTTTAAGTAAAAAAATCGCATTCACTAATAAATTGATCGTATTATCACTTAGATAAGGGGCGCAACGAAACCCATCATCTCGGCCACAGCATAGGCATGAAAAAGTTCAAAATCCAGGATGGCACCGTGATAAGATTCGAACCATTGCCTTCGTGCACGAAATACAAGGACTGCAAGAGCTGCGTAAATGCTATCATTCCGATGTACCAGAGGAATTCGCGTCGTTGCTATTGGTGTCCAGAAATAAAGAGATGTTCCAGTATGAAAGATCATCTTCAGAGCGCTTGGATTTGGGGCAATTGCGCACCTCAAGAAGATTCAGACCCCCTTATGTGCAACGGTCCAAAACCAAAAAAAGGTTGATTATTTTTCATAAATTTTAGAATTTTCAGTATAATTTAAATTCTCTTATTTCAGAGAGGAAAATGGGATGGTCATCTATATTTACGATATCTTCCATCATTATAATTATAGCCGCATTATTCTATACATACAAGTATTTACGTAGCGTTTCCGGAACAAGATCTATAATGCGATCATTAATGGCCAGGTTCCGAATTATCTGCAATAACCTCAGCAATAATGCTGAACCAGCGTTTGCTCGATATGTTGACGGAGACGTTAGCCTAATCGGAATCTAATGAAGCACAGCGCACAAAATCTAATCATTCCCTGCTCAACAATAGCTGGAACATTTATTTTTACATAGAATAAAATTTTTAGCATGATAAGGTTAAAATAATTGAGTTTAAATGATTTTCATTTCAACGTTTTTCACAATGGCCAACTTCCTCAACTAAGTAATTGAAAGAAAAATATGATAATTTCACATGTTCTAGAACCACGGAGCGGTCATTTCAGTTCCGCAAAGCCTCTGAACTGAAAAATAAAATTCATAACCGTACAGAATGGCCTGTAGAGAATTTCGAATCAGAAATTTCCGCGTGCACACATCAGTGCAAACCAAAAAAAGAGAAAATTTACAACTCCGCCACTCGCATCTCCCTGTGGCAGAGTTTTTTCCTCGCATAAAAATTAAAATTAAACAAAATTTCCATAATTAAATAAATGTGGCTTAGGTTTTCACCCGGGTTATTTATTTTAATTACTGCTCTCCATATTTGGTTGAATTACGTATAATTGTGCTTCTATCAAACCTTATACAAAATGTTGAAAAAATTTATTCTATGCTCAAATTGACTGAATTCCTCGTCTGCTAAAAATTCTGCTGCTGACCAAACGTGGACGGAAAGCAAATTCTTCAGAATCTTGGAGAGCTCAACGCCTGCAGCAGTTGCAACATTTTTGTCATTTCATTTTTGGACGCCAAGGGAGCCGAATGTCAACGAACTAAATTCACGTTTGTAGCCGGTGCGTTTCTCATTTCCTGATTTGGATTATTTTTGTGTAATGTTCAAAATAATTATTCTTTCGTGTTTAAAGGAGCAAAATTATCAAGGAAATGAGGAAAGCACTATTTTACCACGGACTCCTCTTTTTAACTGCAACCTTCCTCGTTTTTCCTACTTCCACCACGGATGACACTATTCGTAAGGGAATAACTTTGATAGAATTTTTTTATAATACACTATTTCCTTGTAGACGAAACACAATCAATCCCTGGGCAAGAGATTTGGGATGAATACGGCTACTTACGAATCCAATATATACCAATCGATGAAGATTTGGCCAAAAAATCTTGGGCAATCGTGGATGAAAACAAAACATCTGTCACCGTGCCCAGCAGTAACGAAATTAATGCCCAAATAGTAAGTTTTATTGAATTAAATTATTTGTTTTTAAGTGATGAATTATTGTTGCAGTCCACTCTGTCGTTCCGCTTTCCATTTTACGACGCAACTATCAAGACTGTGATGATATCCACATATGGTGCAATGTGGCCTTTCGATGACGCGTCCTGGTTGATTTCTCCGTTACTTGCTGGAGAGGCAAGTAGCACCTTCAAATTCCTCGATACTGGTGAGTAAATTTAATCATTAATGTATTTCACCTAAATAAAAATCTTTTTTTTTGCTCCAGGTGATTCCTTCCGAGTCAATTGGGACCATTTTATTTTAAAGAACACCACGGTTGAAGAGGCGATGAAATTCCAGGCCTCTCTTTTCGAGGACGGCACAATCGAGTTCATTTACATGAAGGTTCCACAGAACTTGGCATTAATTGCTGCCAAATCCCAAAACGAGATTTCAATTGGTGTTCGCTATCGACTTGTGGAGAATATGTTCGGTAAGTTTAAATAGGGATTGGCTAAATGCGGACAAATAAACAAAAAGGTTGTCCTTTTCTGTAGTGTAACACTGTGCTTATAGAAGAGAAATTTAAACACTCAATTTCTGCTTTCAATTGACAAGTTGTTCGAAGCCGCCAACAGATGGCGTCACCGTATACTTTCGTATTAATTTAATTTTAAGGAACTTCCGCTGCGATTTCAGACTCAATCATGCCACTGTGCATTCTTTACTTAATATTCTTTCTTTTGACGTGCTGAAAACCAAAATCGGTTAAGCCAAACGCAGTAGAATCGTGAAAAAGCTATTTTTTGAAATATAAAAATATTTTCTGACGTTTCTACGGTGGATGGTTGACTGATTTTGGTTTTCAGCACGTCAAAAGAGAGCACATTAAGAGAAGAATGCACATCAGCAGGATTGAGTCTGAAATCACAGCGGGAGTGCCTTAAAATTAAATTTATTACGAAAGTATAAGGTGGTGCCATCTGTTGGTGGATTCAAACACCAAGGTTTTATACAAAAAGGTAATTTTTGGAAGATCTTTAAAATGTTTTAGCAGCATACAGCTTTTGATAACCAAAAATATAATTGAAAACATTTTACTATAAATCTTTCTCGATAAAAATATTAAAAACTGAATAAATAAATGTTCTTTAAAGTTTTAAAATGAATCAATGCCATTCAATAATAAATTGATCATAATTATTTATCACCTGACAGATAACAGTCACAACGAAACCTACCAGCTCGGCCACAGCATTAACATGAACGAATTCAAAATCCAGAATGGCACCGTGATAAGATTCGAGCCATTTCCTTCGTGCACGAAATACAAAGACTGTCTGAACTGCGTAAACACTGTCGTTCCAATTAACCGGAGTGATACGCGTCAGTGCTATTGGTGTCCAGAAATAAAGAGATGTTCCAGCAAAAAAGATTATCTTCAGAGCGCTTGGATTTGGGGCAATTGCGCACCTCAAGAAGATTCAGACCCCCTTGGTTGCATTGCTCACAAACTGGGCTTGGAAGCTACTTCTTCAATACCAAAAGAAGGTTGTTTTAAATATTCACAAATTTTAAGTTTTGGTCCATATTAATTAATTTATTTCTTTTTTAGAAAATAAATCTACAAATCCAAAAAATAAATCGAAATTTCACAACTTATCGAAGAACGCTTCCTTCTATGGGATGATAGGCACAATAAGCTTGGCATTAAGCTTAGCTTTAGGCTTTATGTTGAAAAAATTATTGTGCCCCTCTGAAGTTGATTGTCTGACGTCAATAATTGCTAGGCTTCGAAGTATCAACAATCATGCTAACGAAAACGATAATGATTCACCGCCAGCATTATCAGTTCGGTATAATACCTACGCAGATGTTAGCATAATCGGACTTCAAAATGAACAAAATGAAGCACAGCCCCAAATTTAGTTTTACACACAAAATCCCATCATTCCCTCCTGTACATATTGGCTGGAACATTTATGTTTACATAAAGTAAAATTTTAACATGATAAAATTAAATAAATTTAGTACTATATTGAACAGAAAAAAAAACTTTTCAAATGATTTTCCCAAATGCGAATAACTATTAAGAGTGCGGAGAGCTAAAAATGAATCGAAAGAGAGATAACAAAATAATTTCAAACGCTGGCGTACCGTGCATAGCGGCTATTCCAGGCCCACAGCAACACTAAACCTTACAAAAAATATAATTCGAGACTTCTCAGTATTAAATGTTGAGAATCTTTATAAATTTCCGTTTTCACACATTACTGAGTGCAAATTAACAAAAAGAGAAAATGAGCAAAAAATAATTAAGCAACTCGCGTATATCTTGCTGTGACAGAAATTTCCGTTTATAACAATCAAATTAAGCCAAAAATTACATCCTTAATATGTGAGCTAGCTTAAATGCCACATAGCATTTCGTTAGGGCGTTTATTTTAATTACTGGCCAATTTTTGTGATAAAGATTCATTGTGGTAAAAAGCTATTCGTCCTAAATTATTTCAAATTTTACAAATTGCTAAGAAATTTTCTTCTGCCAAATTGACTGAATTCTTCTTCTTCTAACACCGAATAAATGCTAAAAATCTGCTGCCGACCACACGTGAGAGAATCCTGGAGAGCTGAACGCTCGCAACAATTTTGTCATTTCATTTTTGGACGCCAAGAGAGACGAATAACAACGAAATAAATTCACGTTTGTTGCCCGTGCGTTTTTTTTCCTTTGGAATTTTTTCCAGGGAGTTCCAGCGATTGAGTAATATTTAAAAAAATTCCTTTTTTATTTTTTAGCTAACAATTTTCTACAAAATGCTGGGGAAAGCAATATTTTACCATGGACTCCTGTTTTTAACTGGAACATTCCTCGTTCCCCTGACTTCCACCTTGGATACTGATCGTAAGTAACCCTGATTTTATGATTTTATTTAATTTAAAAACATGTATTATTCATTGTAGAGACACAAGCAGTCGCTGATAAGCAAAATATTTGGGTCGACTCTTTACTATTTCTCTATGGAATCGTCACAGGCGTATTATGCGGCATGGCATGCTTAGCAATCGGCATTATATTGAAACACTTCTGTTGCCCCTCTGAAACATGCGATTGTCCGACATCAATAATTGCTAGGTTCCGAAGTACCAACAATCAAGCCAACGAAAACAATAATGATTCACCGCCAGCATTATTATCAGTTCCATATGATTCCCACGCAGATGTTAGCATAATCGGAGTCCAAAATGAAGAAAATGAAGAACAGCCCCAAATTTGGATTTAGACACAAAATCCCATCATTCCGTCCTGTACATATTGGCTGGAACATTTATTTATTTTTACATAAAATAAAATTTTAACATGATAAAATTAAATAAATTTAGTAATATATTGAACAGAACAAAAACTTTTCAAATGATTTTCCCACAGGCTAACTATTAAAAGTGGAGAGCTAAAAATAAATCGAAAGAGAGAGAGAACAAAATAATTCCAAACGCTCGCGTACCGTTGTCAGGGTTTTACCTGACGATATTAACAATTGTTGCGCACCGATTGTATTGACGTGAACTTTCGGGCGCCCACAGGGAAGAGCGGAGGGAGAAACTCAGGTATCATGAATAAAGGCAACGCCAGAGCCTCCCTCTCGCGAGCACACGACCTGCTCGCACCCACGCATTCGCTCTCCGGGCGGCACGCGAGCAAGAGGGTAACTCTCACGCTCCTCCGCTCGTCCCTCTGGGTAGCCACGCTGTACTGTCGCCGCTATCAACAATAAACTGGTATGGTATAGTAACCGGGCAATGTTTTCCCTTCTTGTCCACCCTGCACCCTTTAAAGTCTACCATGGCTAGACATCTGAGCCGCCCGCATTTTGATCGGCGGCTGGCTTTCCGGCTCCGAGCCGTCAATACAGACATCGGCGGCTGGCTGGCAAAATTTCATCGGCTCGGCTGGCGGCTGGCTTGCAGCCGGCTCATGTGCTTTTTAAGACTGAATAACTCGAAAATCGCAACTAACAACTTACGCGACGCGTAACACGCTGTAAACTGCAGCGATCGCAAAAAATCCGCATTTTTCCGGAAAAACCTGCATTGCTAAAAATTATTTTAAAGTTTTTTTTATGAAATTTTGCGATTTTTTTCTGAATCACATGCATTTTTATAGAACCTCAAAAATGCTCATGATGCTGGATGACCAAAAGTAGGGATTGTTAAAAAATCGGTGGGTTAATTCCTCCGAAAGACCGAAAATTTTAACACTCAACAGTCATCGTAATTTTCCAAAATTTCTGACTTTTGACACGGAATGTGACCTTTTTTGGGTTTTTCGAAAAAAAGCAGAAAACCTAAATCTGGAGGATTTTCCCGCTGGTATTATACGCAAAAAATAGTAGTGGGTAATTTTTGCACATTGCTAAATTGGGGAACCCTGGTAAGCTATAAGTATGCTATAAAATGGACGACAAAGTAATGTTAAAATTAAGTTTTTTGTATTATATTTTTGTTTTTCCTTTCAAATGGCCATAATTTAAGTTTATATTTTAGGAATGAAGAAGCAATGAAATTTTAAGATGAAAGAAGCGAATTAGGTGGGAAATCGGTTTTCATATTGGAAAAACACGTTGCGAACAGGGTTCGCCAATTTCCCAATGCGCAAAAAATCAGCTGGCAACAAACCCACAGTTTTGGGGTCTCCCGCATTTTTCAGATTTTAACCCCTAAAAAGTCATATTTCGCGCCGTAAAAAGCTGAAATTTTGGAAAATTGCGATGATCGAAGAGTTAAAATGTTCAGACTCTTAGTGAAACCATCAGTGGCTTTTATACTATGATACTGTAAAAATCCCTGTTTTTGGTTATCCATCATGAGAATTTTCCATAAAAATGCACGTGTTTATTTTTAAAAATATGCTCAAAATTGCAGAAAAAACGCTTAAAACAGTTTTTTGCACATTGGGGTTTTTCCGAAAAAAAATGCGGTTTTGCGGAGGAAAAATGCTGTTGCGAGTTACATAAATTGGCAACTCACAAGAAAAACAGCGTTTTTTTTAAGACAGTCGACTTATTGAGTACGAACTACTTGAGAAAAAATTTCCATGAAACAGAGAACGGCGCAAAGTTTTTTTAACTTTGGGGCACGTGAAATGAAAAAATGGAAAAGATAAAAATTATGGGTGGCTGGCTGGCTGGCGCGGCTCAGCCGGCTGAGCCGATAAAAAAGGTCGGCGGCTGGCGGCTCCAGAAATCGATCGGCTGAGTCAGCTTGCGCGGCGCGGCGCGGCTGGCTCAGATGTCTAACCATGGCTAGAAGAACAGGCTCCGACCTCGTGATAGAGAGCAGGGCCGACTGCACCCATTCGGCGGCCCCTGCCCCGCGTCGCTGACAACCGTGCATAGCGCTAAAAAATATAATTCAAGACTTCACAGTATTAAATGTTGAGAATTTTGATTCAGGAATCTTTGTAAATTTCCGTCTTCACACATTTCTGAGTGCAAACAAAAAGAGAAAAGGAGCAAAAAAGAACTCTGCAACTCGCGTATATCTTACTGCGACAGAAATTTCCGTTTATAACAATCAAATTAAGCCAACAATTACATCCTTAATGTGAGCTAGCTTAAAGTGGAATGATACTGGGCAACAATTGAAAATCATTTGAATTGTTGGATGCCATAAACAATTTGTTCAACAATTTGCAATAATAAGAAAGGACCTTCCTACAGTAAAAATTCAAATTTTGCCAATTTTCTCCAAAATTTACAGTGCTTGAACATATTTTCTTGGCATATTCCGATTCCTCTGGTCGAGATCTATCCAACGGTGTATGCCACTTATTGGGGAAACTCTTGGTTTTGAAATTAAATCGGATTTCAAGTAAGGAGACAGCCATTACCATTTGAAAAGCACGCTAACTTTGCAGCCAATTTTCTCAAAAAATTACAGCGCTCCTTAGGTCAATTTAGGCTTTAACTGAATCCTAAGGGACGAGTTTATGCATTGGCAACAAGCATTTTCCAGGCTTTTCCAGTATCATTCCTCTTTAAATGCTGCATAGCATTTCGCTATTTTAATTATTGGCCAATTTTGGTGATAAAGATTCATCGTGATAAAAAGATATTTATCCTAAAATATTTCTTATTTTAAAAATTGCTAAGAAATTTGCTTCTGTCAAATTGACTGAATTCTTCTTCTTCTAGCACTAAATAAATGATAAAAATCTGCTGCAGACCAAACGTGAGAGAATCCGGAGAGCTGAACGCTCGCAACAATTTTGTCATTTCATTTTTGGACGCCAAGAGAGACGAATAACAGCGAACTAAATACACGTTTGTAGCCGGTGCGTTTTTTTATTTTTCTTTTGTATTTTTTTCTAATGAGTTCCAGCGATAGAGTAATATTTAAAAATTTTCCTTTTTTTATTTTTAGCCAACAAAATGGGGAAAGCATTGTTTTACCACGGACTCCTGTTTTTAACTGGAACAATCCTCCTTCCGCTGACTTCTTCCTTGGATTTTTATCGTAAGTAACCCTGATTTTATGATTTTATTTAATTTAAAAACATGTATTATTCATTGTAGAGACACAATCAGTCGCTGATGAGCAAGAAATTTGGGACAACTCTTTACGATTTCTCTATGGATTCGTCACAGGCTTATTATACGGCATGGCATGCTTAGCAATAGGCATTATATTGAAATACTTCTGTTGCCCCTCTGAAACAAACGTTTGTCTGACATCAATAATTGCTAGGTTCCGAAGTATCAACAATCAAGCCAACGAAAACAATAATGATTCACCGCCAGCATTATCAGTTCAGTATGATTCCCACGCAGATGTTAGCATAATCGGAGTCCAAAATGAAGAAAATGAAGAACAGCCCGAAATTTGGATTTAGACACAAAATCCCATCATTCCCTCCTGTACATATTTTCTGGAACATTTATGTTTACAAAAAATAAAATTTTGACATGAAAAAATTTAAAAAATTTAGTAATATGTTGAACAGTACAAAACCTTTTCAAATTATTTTCCCAAAGGCGAATAGCCATTAAGAGTGGAGAGCTAAAAATAAATCGAAAGAGAGAGGGAACAAAATAATTTCAAACGCTCGCGTACCATGCAGCGGCAATTTCAGCCGTGCAGCAACACTTTACCTCACAAAAAATATAATTCGAGACTTCCAATATTAAATGTTGAGAATTTTCATTTAGGAATCTTTGCAAATTTCCGCCTTCACATATTTCTGAGAGTAAACAAAAAAAGAACCCTTCAACTCGTATCTCCCTGTGACAGAAATTTCCGTTTATAAAAATTCTACCAAGTCAAAAATTCCAACCTTATAATGTGACAATGTGATCTAGCTTAAATGCCACATAAAATATCGCTCAAGGCATTTTTTAAATTACTGGTCAATTTTGGTTAAATCAAATTGCTTTTTTTCAATTTTGGTGATTAGCTATTTATTCTAAAATATTTCAAATTTTACAAATTGCTAAAAAAATTTCTTCTGTCAAATTGACTGAATTATTATTCTTCTAACACTAAATAAATGCTAAAAATCTGCTGCCGACCAAACGTGAGAGAATCCAGGAGAGCTGAACGCTCGCAACAATTTTGTCATTTCATTTTTGGACGCCAAGAGAGACGAATAACAACGAAATAAATTCACGTGTGTAGCCGGTGCGTTTCTTTTTTTATTTTTCTTTTGGATTTTTTTTCTAAGGAGTTCCAGCGACAGAGTAATATTTAAAAATTTTCCTTCGTATATTTTCAGCTAACAGTTATCTACAAAATGGGGAAAGCAATGTTTTACCATGGACTCCTGTTTTTAACTGGAACATTCCTCGTTCCCCTGACTTCCACCTTGGATACTGATCGTAAGTAAACATGATTTTATGATTTTATCTAATTTAAAAACATGTATTATTCATTGTAGAGACACAATCAGTCGCTGACGAGCAAGAAATTTGGGACGACTACGACTCTTTACTATTTCTCTTCGGAATCACAGGCGTATTATGCGGCATAGTATGCTTAGCATTAGGCATTATATTAATTTGCCCCTCTGAAACAAGCGATTGTCTGAAATCAATAATTGCTAGGTTCCGAAGGGCCAACAATCAAGCCAACGAAATCAATAATGGTCCATTGCCAGCAATATTAATTCGATATGATAATCACAACGGAAGTGTTAGCATAATGGGAATGCTAAATGAAGCACAGCCCCAAATTTAGTTTTAGACACAAAATCCCATCATTCCCTCCTGTACATATTGGCTGGAGCATTTATATTTACATAAAATAAAATTTTAACATGATAAAATTAAATAAATCTAGTAATATGTATATTGAACAGAACAATAATTTTTTTTCAATCTATTTTCCCAAAGTCAATTAAACAAGAGCGGAAAGCTAAAAATAAATCGAAAGAGAGAGAGAACAAAATAATTTAAAACGCTCGCGTACCGTGCAGAGCGGCAAAAAATATAATTCAAGATTTCACAGTATTAAATTTTGAGAATTTTGATTCAGGAATCTTTCGGCACTCATTTCTGAGTGCAAACAAATAGAATAGAAATTTCCGTTTATAAGAATCAAATTAAGTCAACAATTCCATCCTTAATGTGAGCTAGCTTAAATGCAGCATGTTATAAAATATTGCTCGAGGCATTTTTTAAATTACTGGCCACTTTTGGATTTAAATCAAATTGCTTTTTTCTATTTTGGTGATAAAGGTTCATTATAGTAAAAATATTTCAAATTTTACACATTGCTAGGAAATTTCCATCTGTCAAATTGACTGAATTCTTCTTCTTCTTCTTCTAACACCAAATAAATGCTAAAAATCTGCTGCCGACCAAACGTGGAAGAATCCTGGAGAGCTGAACGCCCGCAACAATTTTGTCATTTCGTGTTTGGACGCCAAGAGAGACGAATAACAACGAAATAATTCACGTGTGTAGCCGGTGCGTTTCTCATTTTTCCTTAGGATTATTTTTCAAAGCAGTTTCAACGATAAAACAATTTTTAAAAAAATATTCTTCAATTTGTTTAGCTAACAAAACTATTTACAAAATGAGGACAGCACTGTTTTACCATGGACTCTTGTTTTTATCTGGAACATTCCTCGTTTCTCTGACCTCCACCCTGGACACTGATTGTAAGTGAAACATTTTCGATAAATAATCCTGAGCAACCCTGGTTTTTTCTAATTTAAGACGAAACGCAATCAAACACCGAGCAAGAAATTTGGGACGAATACAACTCTTTATTAATCACATACATACCAGTCGATGAAGATTTTGCCCAAAAATCATGGGACGTCGTAGAAAACAGCAAAAATTCTCATACAGATCCAGACAGTGAGAGTCACTTGGTAAATTCGATCAAAATAATTTGAATTTGTTCTAAATGATGAATTGTTGCAGGTTTTCCTGACGTTCAGTTTTCCATATTCCGAAAATCAAATTAATGAAGTTTCTGTAACAAGATGGGGTGAAATTTTGTCTTTCTTTTATGAAGATTGGCTGATTGCTCCGTTATATGCTTTTAATGCGAGCAGCATTTACAAATTCCTCGACACTGGTGATTAAAATTTATCATTATAATCACTCAGATTAATATTCTTTTTGAACCTCACAGGTGATTCCTTTCACGTCAATTGGGAAAATTTTCTTGTAAAAGACGCCAGGGAAGAAGATGAGATGAGATTCCAGGCCTCTCTTTTCAAGAACGGCACAGTCCAGTTCGTGTACATGAAGATTCCTCAACAGTCGGCATTCATTGATTACGCTGCCACTAACAATATTTCAATTGTTTTTCGCTACAACGTTGAAGCAATATTCAGTAAGTTTAAAAAGGGTGTGGCAAAAAGCAGAGGAAACTTGAAAAAATAAATATTTGTCTGGAAACGCGCAATCACACTTTGTGAAAGGTTTTTGAATAAACTAAAAAATTATTTTTACTTTTTGATGATTGGGAAATCTGTAAAATGCTTTAATTCACCAGTTGCATAAACCCTAAGTGTTCAAAGCCGCCAACAGATGGCACCACCGTAGACTTTCGATTTAAAGGCACTTCCGCTGCGATTTCAGACTCAATCTAGCTTCTGTGCATTCTTCAATTAATTTGCTAATTTTTGACGTGCTGAAAACCAAAATCGGTTCAGCCAATCGCCGTAGAATCGTGAAAAACTATTTTTTGAAATAAAAAAATCTTTTCCAACGTTTCTACGGCGAATGGCTGAACCGATTTTGGTTTTCAGCACGTCAAAAATTAGCAAATTAATTAAAAAAAAAGCAAAATAGCTAGATTGAGACTGAAATCGCAGCGGAAATGCCTTAAAACCGCTAAAAACAAAATTTTTAAGAAAGTCTGTGGTTGCGTCATCTGTTGGCGGCTTCAATAACGAAGGGTTTATGCAACTGGTCAATTGGTTGTAAATAATAGATTTTAAATTTAAAAGAACTGAGAGCCCCTAAAAAATTAACATTTTTCAAAAATTAAGACCGTTCATTATTTAACTCTCGGAGTTTTATTAATTGGAAATAGCTTTTATTAAAGTTATTTTCACCCAATTTGAAAACAAAATTGGGCGTCAAGTGACAGTTTCAAATTGAAATTTTTATTTGAATGATTTAGAGCTTTGTAAATCTAAACATTTACACTTACAATTTATTTTAAGGCTCCATTTTTATTGGAAAATGTTTTGAGATTCAAGCGTTATGATATACTACAAAGCACTATAAAAATTAATTAAAACTTGTATCTTTATTTGATTTCAATATTGTACGCATTTGTTTGGTTTTCTACAAAAACTAAGTAAGATCAAAAATTGATGTTTCCTACTGTTGAAATTAATTTTATAAAAATGGATTAGGCCACTACATAATTAATTTGATCAAATTATCCTTCTAGGAGGTGGGTTCAAGGAATTCTATCAGTTCAGCCACAGCATTGACATGAACAAATTCAAAATCCAGAATGGCACCGTGATAAGATTCGAGCCGTTGCCTTCGTGCCCGAAATACAAGGACTGTCAGAGCTGCGTAAATGCCAAGGTTCCCATGGACCCGAACAGTCCACGTTCGTGCGTTTGGTGTCCGAAATTAAGCATGTGTTCCAGCAAAAATAATCATCACCAAAACGCTTGGATATTGAACGGTTGCGAAGCTCAAGAGGTTTCAGACTCTCTCAATTGTCTTTATCCAGCAGGTTATTATTATATTTTTTGTCATTTTATACACACGTTGAAAATATTTATCTCGTTTTTCAGAAATTAAATCGAAATGGGTCTTCGAGTTGACGTATGCATCCGTTATTGTGATCATAGCCGTATTATGCATCTTTTCCCTGAAGCATTGTCGCCCCTCTGAAATGCGTAGAAGAATGAGACCGATAGTGACTAGACTCCGAAACCGCTACAATGACGCCATCGGAGCCGATGGCGGTCAACCAATTTTAGTTCACTATTCTGCTGCAGGTTATACCAATGAAGCGCAGTGTCAAATTTAAATTTTGACACACAAGCCCGTGTTCACTCCTCAACATTGCTGGAATTTTTGTTGTACATACATAGAATGAAATATTCAACATGATTGAATTTGAATAAAAGTTAGAAAAATTGAACAATAACACATTAATTTAATTAGATTTTTATTATAGCTTTTCCCAAAGGCGCCCAACTATAAATGGAAAGGTGAGAGGAAATTATTTAGAAAAGAAGTGCCAAATTATAATTGAGTGAAGTTAAGTTGCGCGCTGGCCGCCTTCCGTAATACAACCAGAAACGCCCCCCTCTGTTGGCCAGCAGCGCTGGGCGCTGACCAATCAGATTGTTTTTGCCAATTTTTTTCCGAAATTTCCTGCGCTTTACATGTTTTCTCACATGATTTGGAATCCTCTCATCGAGATCTATCAGACAGCCAGAGTCTTTTTTTGGGGAAATGCGGAATTGCAGAGAAAATCGCGATTAAACAATTCCTTTGAGAATTCTCCAAACTTTGATGCCGATTTTCTCGAAAATTTACAGCGCTTCCTATGTATTTTTTAACTGTTCATGATCCTTAGGACCTAATCTGTATGTGTTAAAGGATTTTTCGGGGTAGTTCATTATCATTTCTCTAATTGCAAGTCGTAAATGCGTTTGCGAGCACTATAATTGTATACAGAGCAGCGTGAGGACGAGGAGAATCCGAGCTGCATGTGGTGAAAGGCCAGCGCAGCACAATAGGCGGATTATCGACAAATAGTGCGCGCTTGACATCGCTGGCGGCATGCGACTTTGAAATAGCAATTTTTACTGTCAACAAATTGTAAAGCGTTTGGCAGTGCCAATATTAGCAAAAAAATTATCATTACAATTTTTGCCAACATGTCAATGAGTTCTAATTGTCAGACTTGGAAAAACTGAACACCGTTCGACTTGTCTCGCCCTCCTCTATAGACAACCAACGGAATTTGGGTAAATTTCAATTTAAGAGCGTTTTAATCAGCGAATAAATTTGCTGAGAGTGCACTAACGACTCTATTGTTTGCGTTGCTTTAAAATGCACTGGATGGAAGGTGGACGAGGGTTGATCACCCTCAAAACATTTTGGCTATCCTTCTGCTGACCTCTGAATTAGTGCAAACAAAAAGAGAATCAAACAACAAAGTTAAAAACACTGCAACTAATCACGTCTTCATGTTAAAAAATTTTCTGTAAAAAATTCAAATAAGCCAAAAATTCCAAGCTATCTGAAATACGGCCTATATTTATTTTGAAAGGCGTTTATTTAAATTACTGGCAATTTTCTATCGCAGTTTTGGTAAGAGAAAGCTATTTTTCCATACAAATTTAAAATTCTACTAATTGTAAAAATATTCCTTCTATGCAATTTTTCCATTGCTCAAATCGAAAGAATTCTTCGACTGCTTCACAAAATAAATGTTGAAAATTTGCAGCCTGGTACCAAACGCGGAAGGAAAGCAGACATTCTTGTGAATCTTGGAGAGCTCAACAATTTTTTGATTTCGTTTTTAGACGCCAAGGGAGACGAATGACAACGAAATAAATTCACGTGTGTAGCCGGTGCGTTTCTCATTTTCCTTTGGATTATTTTTCTAAGGAGTTCCAACGATAAAACAATTTTTAAAAAATATTCTTCAATTTTTTTAGCTAACAAAATCATCTACAAAATGAGGAAAGCACTGTTTTACCATGGACTCTTGTTTTTATCTGGAACATTCCTCGTTTCTCTGACCTCCACCCTGGACACTGATTGTAAGTGAAACATTTTCGATAAATAATTCTGAGCAACCCTGTTTTTCTAATTTAAGACGAAACGCAATCAATGACTGAGCAAGAAATTTGGGATGAACACAACTCTTACCGAATCAAATACATTCCAGTCGATGAAAATTTTGCCCAAAAATCGTGGGACATCGTGGAACACAACGAAAATTCTAAAACAGAGGTCAATGTAGACCTTCATATGGTAAATTCAATCGAATTAAATATTTTGAAACTGTCATAAATGATGAATTTTTGCAGGTTCACCTGGCGTTCAATTTTGCATTATATGACGAATTTGCTGATAATATTTGTATATCAAGATCGGGCTATATTTTTTCCCTCTTACATGACTTTCTGATTGTTCCGTTATTTGTTTTCAATGCGAGCAGCATTTACAAATATCTCGAGACTGGTAGTTAAAATTGATCACCTTATCACTCAGATGAATATTCTTTGTGAGCCTCACAGATGATTCCTTTCATGTCAACTGGGAAAATGTTCTTGTAAAAGACGCCAGGGATGAAGATGAGATGAGATTCCAGGCCTCTCTTTTCAAGAACGGCACCGTCCAGTTCGTGTACATGAAGATTCCTCAACAGTCAGCATTAACTGCTTACGCTGCCACTAACAACACTTTTGTTGGTGTTTGCCACGACATTCATATAAAAGACAGTAAGTTTAAAAAGGGTTTGGCAAAAAAAGCAGCGGAAAATCGAAAAAATACTGTTGTTTTGTTTGGAATAAATGACACTTTTTTGATCGGCCGCTAAATATTTAATTTGATTAAATCTCTTTCTAGGCAATGGGTCTAGAGCATCCTATCACTTCGGTCACAGCATGGACATGAACCAATTCAAAATCCAGAACGGCACCGTGATAAGATTTGAGCCATTGCCTTCGTGCACGCAATACAAGGATTGTCAGAGCTGCGTAAGTGCTACGGTTTCAAAGGACCTGAAGAGAACACATCTGTGCGTTTGGTGTCCGAGAATCAATACATGTTCCAGGAAAAATGGTTATCACCAGAGCACTTGGATTTGGAGCGGTTGCGATCCGCTAGAAGTTTCAGACACCCTTACTTGTAGTTCTCCATATAAAGGTTTTAATCATTTCTTTTGTTATCTTATACAGAAAATTAAAATTAAATTCTCTTTTTCAGAAAATAAAGCAAAATGGGCCAACGAGTTGACGGCATTTATCACATTTTTTAGCATTTTTAACGCCGTAATAGTCGCAATATGCTACCTATCTACCTTGAAGCAATGTCGCCCCTCTGAAATCCGTAGAAGAATGAGACCGATAGTGACTAGACTCCGAAACATCTATAATGATGCCATCGGAGCCGATGGTGGTCAACCACTTGTAGTTCAATATGCTGCTGCAGATTATATCAATGAAGCGCAGTGTTGAATTTAATTTTTGACTCACAAGCTTGTGTTTACCCCTCAACATTGGCTGGAATTTTTGCTGTACATATATCGATAGAATGAAATATTCAACATGATAGAAGTTGAATAAATGTTCGAAAAATCGAACAATGACACATTAATTCTATTAGATTTTTATTATAGCTTTTCCCAAAGGCGCCCAACTAAAAATGGAAAGGTGTGAGGAAATTATTTATGAAATAAGTGTGCGCAGAAAAAGGTTAAAGTGGAATGTTAGTGACTTTTTTATTTAAAAAAAATGATATTTCATGTAAATTTAACACTAACCGACACATTGTTTGTTTTTTTGCTCTTTTTTTATCCCTGTCCTCTCGGAGCGGGAAGGGCGCGCACTGCACTAGCACGAATGCTGCATTCCGAGTGCGAATAACACCGCGAACGGATCGAATGGGCGCACCAGGCCGCACATTTCAGGGACCCAGCCCACTCAAGGGCCACTTGCCTCCGCACCGAGGACTGCATTGAAACGCTAGACATTCGTCCCGTGAAGCCAAATCACGCATGCTGGAAAGGTGCAAAGCAGCCCGTTGAGCAATTTGAGCATTTCGAGTCACTAAACTAACCACTTTTTGCCATCTCTGACATTTGGGTAGCCAGTATTAGATCTCCGAACTGCTCAAATACCTCACATTGCTTTGACACTCCTGAGAGTGCCTTAACAATGCGAGCCAACGGGCTGGTTTTTTTCATGACCTTCAGACTAAAAGTGCCCCAAAATCCAATTTTTTGAATTTTACTGGTTACGCCCTCTTTTTATGAGCAAAGAAAATAAATTGCTTACGGATTTAGAAAAATTATGAAAATTTAATGGTAAAAAGATAAAAAATAGTACTTTTGAGTCTAGAAAGGTTTTTTTATTTTATAAAAATCGCAGATTTTCGAAAGGGATCTGTGTTTGGCTTCATTTAAATTCACCAGTTCATAGTAGCGTTAAATACTGCCTAAATTCAGAAATTATGATTGAATTTCCATTTTTTCCTCACTCAGCAAAATTTTTCAAATTTACCTTTTTCGCAAAAATTTCAGCAGGCCGTTAAAGTACCTTTAAATTTTTTTAGAACATAAAAATACCCAAAATTAAGTTATTATATTCAAGAATCATCTCAGAAAAAAATGTATTTTAATGATTTTCATTAAACTTGGATCCTTGTGGCTATCAGACACTGCGTATAATGCATAGAATTTTTTTTATTGATTTTTAAGGACAGATGCATTGTGTATCATGTACGAAAATTTCAAATTTTTCTGATAGTGAAAACGTAATTAAAATGATAATTGAGTGAAGTTGTGCGCCGGTCGCCTTCCGTAATACAACCAGAATCGCCCCCCTCTGTTGGCCAGCAGCGCTGGGCGCTGACCAATCAGATTGTTTTAGCCAATTTTTTTCCGAAATTTCCAGCGCTTGACCATGTTTTCTCACATGATTTGGAATCCTCTCATCGAGATCTATCAGACAGCCAGAGTCTTTTTTTGGGGAAATGTGGAAGTTCAGAGAAAATCGCGATTACACAATTCCTTTGAGAACTCTCCGCTTAAAGCAATGCTAAACTTTGTGGCCGATTTTCTCGAAAATTTACAGCGCTTCCTATGTATTTTTTTAATTGTTCATGATCCTTAGGACCTAATCTGTATGTGTTAAAGGATTTTTCGGGGTAGTTTACAATCATTCCTCTTTAAGTCGTAAATGCGTTTGCGAGCGGCGTGAGGATGAGAAGAATTCGAGCTGCATGATGTGCGGTGCAAGGCCAGCGCAGCACATTAACACAATAGGTGGATTAGCGGCAAATAGTGCGCGCTTGACATCGTTGCTGGCGGCATTTTTTGACGACTTTTGAAAGAGTAATTTATTATTGTCAACAAATTGTAAAGACCCAAGCGTCTTGTTTGTTCGTAAGTTTGGCTTTCAGGAAAATAAAAAGAGTGATGCATACAATACATGATATATACCTTCCAAATAAACACACAATGGAAAAAAGGAGTCATTTACTGCGTGGTGGCGTCGGTGGAAGGAGATAAACTCCATAAATCGGGGGATGGGAAAAGGGGATTGTGTTGTTGTTTAGAGCTGAGACGAGTCGGGTGTGAAGAGCAAGTGCAGCGAGTGTAGAGACAATTCAACGACTTGCGAGGACCAACACTTTGTTCCAGTTCCGTTCACGGGGTTTCTTATTTGTAGGGATGCTGTGCAATTTTTATATCTCGCCATCCATTGCTCGGCGCATTTCCGGCAATTCCCGATTTTTTATAACGTTGACCTCTGAGAGTGCAAACCAAAAGAGAAATCCCCGCAACTCGCATCACCTTGTGTAAAAATTTCCTCTTTTAAAAATTCCATCCTTTTTTTAAGATTGAAAATTTTTAGAAAAGGTACTTGATTCAGCTTCCGCCTGAAAATATTAAAATTGGGAAATTTATTATTTAATTGGCTTTGTATTTAATTGTAAGCGTCATTTATTTGATAATTATTAAAAAAAAATACTAGAGCAACGGGAGCCAGATGTGCGATAAAATTGGTTCGCAATGCGCAGATCCAAGATGGCGTCTGAAAGTGGGAAACAAAAAAAATCTTTGAATTGCCGTGCGAGTGTCAAGAGCTTGTTTTTACGATCGAAAAGATACAATTAGTACAAGTAATGATAATTTTACTTCACAATATTGACCAAAACTTGCTTCTTTTCCCGCATTTTCACGTGACGTTTTTTCGCGCCATGCTCCACCTGACGCCATATCTGCGCGTCGCACAAATTTGGCCCCCGTTGATACAGCCTTCATTATAATTCAATGATTTTTTACAAAATTCAATGCAACGCTGCCACGCTTTGATATCAAGAGAAAATTACTTTTATTTTTTGGTTTGATGCTGTATTGGTAAACCTAAATATTCACAAAGAAAAGAATATATTTTAAATAAAATACTTCCTACAATCCTAAATTCTTTCCCTTGGTAAATATTTGCAATTCCAAAAATGAATTTTGTCATCTCTGGAATTCCTTCTCCTGATGAAATTCAACGGGAATGAAATTTTTAAGAAGATTCTTTGCGTCTTTACAGATAGCTCACCTCCTGCAACTACTTGCTCACATCTCATTTGGACGCCAAGGAAAACGCAGGGCTAAAAATGGAAGCAACGCGATTGTTACTCGTTTTTATAACTGGTGCAGGTCTAATTTCCCAGACAACAGCCTGGATTAGTGGTGAGTAAATCATCGATTGGGTAATATAAATTATTAATTAATAATACGAAATTTCATGTCAGACGTACCTGAAATAAGAGACACCGAAATAGTTTTATGGAGTAACAACTCTGAGGTGCGCGCCCGATTCATTGAATCCGACATATTTATGGTCAAGGAACTGTGGGTCGACTTGCAAAATGACACAAATACGGTCACCATGGCGAACCGAAATCTCACGAAGGATGAAATGGTATAAAATTTCTAATCTACCCCAAAATAAACTTATATCTTCTCTCAGATCCCTATTAACCTGACTTTCAGCTTTAAATTTTTCAACCACGACATCCAGCGTGTGGGTTTGTTAGCATCGGGGGTGATCGCAAGCTACCCATCGCACAGCAACAAAATAATAGAACCTGATTGGCGCATTGTTCCATTGCTTCATGACTATAATGCAATGGGCCAAGTCGCGTACCTCGACACTGGTGAGACAGTGATTTAATTTTTCAAACTGAAATTAAACTAATTTAATATTTCCAGGAAATTCGTTGATAGTTCAATGGTTAAATTTTGCACTTGTTACCAAGCCAGAGATGTTTGTGTTTCAAGCAACTCTTTTCGAAAACGGCACGATCGAATTTGTTTACAGAGAGGTTCCAGCGAGGTTCAGCAATGAGACGAACGCTGAAGATTCTTACAAAGGAATTGTTGGTGCTATTCATTTTTACTCTAAATTAGAATTCCGTAAGTTGGAACTGAATGGGGCTAAAATATATTGTATAAATTGTTCAAATCTCCTTCCAGGTAACGGTGGGAAACATTACTGTTCGATCAATTTCAACCTTGGAAAGGCCATTCACGATGGCTCCGTCTTAACAATCGAGCCGATGCCTTTGTGCACATTTCACAAGGACTGCAGCATCTGCACCAAAAGCTCGGTTCTGACAAAAACGAATGATTCCTTTCAGTGCCATTGGTGTCCCAAATTAATGGCGTGTTCCAGCAAAAATGATTATCTCTCGGACATCTGGAACCAGAGCAAATGTGGCTTTAATGAAGTGCGACGACCTAACGACTGCCCTGCTGATCCCAAACCAAAAATTGAAGGTTTTTATTTTTTTAATTACAATGCACCAGTTCGAAGCCACCAACAGATGGCGCCACCGTATACTTTCGTAATAAATTTAATTTTAAGGCACTTCCGCTGCGATTTAAGACTTAATCCTGCTACTGTGCATTCTTCACTCAATATACGTTATCTTTTGACGTGCTGAAAACCAAATTCAGTCCAGCCCGTCGCTGTAGAACCGTTGGAAAGGATTTTATATTTAAAAAAATTGTTTTTCGCGATTCTACGGCGATTGGTTAAACCAATTTTGGTTTCCACAACGTCAAAAGAAAGCATATTAAGTGAAGAATGTACAGTGACAGGATTGGGTCTGAAATCGCAGCGGAATCGCCTTAAAATTAAATTTATTACGAAAGAATATGGTAGCGCCAGCTGTTGGTGGTTTTAAACACTAAGAGCTTACATAACTAGCTTATTCGCAAAACGGGAAAATTATTAATTTGCCATCAGATATGATGTCATTATTGATATAAATTTAGTGCTGGCAATATAACTCTTTTCATTCAATTGTGGAGTAAAAGACAAACCTTTTTTTATTTACATAATATATATATTTTTTAAGCAGTGCTGTAACCGAAAATTACGAAAAGAACGATATTTAAAATACCATCTGTTTCAGCAGCACAAATTAAAGCATTAGAAAAATTTGTGACTCAAGACCAATTGAATTAAATTAAATTTCTTTCATTTCAGATAAAGGCGGGGTCTCCAGTCCGTTCGGATTAGTCCACATCTTCTCATTTTCTTTAATATCGGGGTTCTCTTCCTCACTGCTTCTATACATTATACATCGGTTCTTCAATCGATATAATTTGGGAATAGTTGTTCTGCTTCGGAGCTTCTACCATCGTTACGTGCTGAGAACCAGCGATGATGCTCCCCAAGTGAGCGAGCTTCATGATCGTGGAGACGTCTTCCTCCTAAGAAAATCTGACATGGAGGAGGAAGAAAGTGAATTGTAAATGCGGCCACACTGAGAAAGACA